>NC_089773.1:3885000-3890000 GCF_040412425.1 Macrobrachium rosenbergii
AGGCTAGATGGCTGCAATTTGGTATGATTGATGATTGGTGGGTGAATGATCAACATACCAATTTGCAGCCCTCTAGCCTCAGTAGTTTTTAAGATGTGAGGGCGGACAGCAAAAAGTGCGGACGGACAGACAAAGCCGGCACAGTAGTTTTCTTTTCAGAAAACTAAACACTAATTATTTACCTGAAAGCAATTCTAAAGAGAAGCCTCAGCTACGAAGACTCGCTCTTAATGTGATTACAGAGTCTATAAGTAGATTATCATTTTCGAAGAATTCATTTGGGCGTCTTTTGCAAAGAAAATGTTTCGAAAAATTATATAGTTTTATATACCTTTGCTAGAGATATTAAGAATAATAATAATACTAATAGTCTGTACCATAAATAAGGATAGCCTGTATATGTCAAGTGAAAGAAGAAAATATATATATATGTATATATATATTTATATATATGTATAAAATATCTCTTTCCATAAGACCCAGCTCAGTCCGAGCGATAATGTCTCTTCAAGAACTTGACAACTTCTTTTTTTTTTTTTTTTTTTTTTTCATTTACAAATATTCACGACTTTCTCTTCCATCTCCTCCCGAAGAAGGAGTTCCTTTTCATCAGACACTTTTCCTCGCAAGTATTGCTTTTATGTCGAAGCATCTCATAAGGCGAAGTCTTGCTCTGACTTTTCACTTTTGCCTCTTCGTTCTGACATTTTATCTCGCTCTTGCCCCGATTCTCTCTCTCTCTCTCTCTCTCTCTCTCTCTCTCTCTCTCTCTCTCTCTCTCTCCGTGAGTTTCCGCGCCGGATGGGACTGGCTTTAGAGGAGTTTGTTTGTGTGTTTGTTTGTTGTTTGTTTGTGTTTTGTAAGTGGATCTCAAAAGAAGAGAGAGAGAGAGAGAGAGAGAGAGAGAGAGAGAGAGAGAGAGAGAGAGAGAGAGAGAGAGAGAGAGAGAGAGAAAGTATTGAAGTTTTGGATTGTTAGGTATGATGTTGTTTATTCTTTTGCACAGGCTTACAGAACTATATTCACAAACGTATACACAAACACATACATACATACATACTTACGTACATGCATGTATGCACACATACACACACATATATATATGTGTATATATATATACATACATACATGCATACTCACATATGCACACATGTATATTATATATATATATATATATATATATATATATATATATATATATGTGTGTGTGTGTGTGTGTGTGTGTGTGTGTGTGTGTGTGTGTGTGTGCGCGTGTGTACAGAAAGCTATTAAAAACGAGAGCGTTGAGCGTTGATTCATTAACTTTTTGGAATATCTTATTTCTTTTAGAAAATATGTGCATATGTCAGCGTTTAAATGTACATATATACGTCTTGTATGTTCCTGTGTGCCAGTGTAGATATACATTCTACGAGAGATGTACTTTCCAGTTCTCTTTTGCTACTTTTCCTCACATTACCTCGCTTATAACAAAAACACCTTATTCATTCAGTTATCTAGCTATTGCTACTCACACCAGACTCCTAAGGTTGGCTCAAAGTCATGGGTGTCGAGACAGCATTGATGGTAACCCATCCAAGTACTGACCAGACCAAATATCGCTTAGCAGTGAGGGGGGACAGTTTATAATTTATGCAGAGCAGCTTGCGAAAATCCCCCAAAATATTTAGAAGGACCTCGAGGAAAACAAACATCATATATCACTGTCTTTGAGAGCGTAAATTCTTTGTCAAACCCTGACTAACGACCCGCTTGAATATTTATGACTCTGAGAAGGAGAAGGCGCGGCGGCGGGGGTGGAGGGGTGCTGTCAGGAGTGAGGGTGGGGGAAGGGTGTCACGTCATGCTGTGTCGCCCTAATTCCGAATATTATAATTTTTTTTTTTTTTTTTTTTTAGAGCTTTACTTCTTAACTCATTTCTTGATAGCGTGTACCCTCGAAACATTTGATATATAGATTCCATCTATTTTTAATTTCTGTCTGACATAATGATTGTCAATTCTCTCATTGATTTTCACCTCAGAAATCTAATATAGTATTTTAAGAGCTTTGCTTCTTAATTCATTTCTTGGTAGCCTCTATCCTGGAAACATTTGATATATAGATTCCATCTATTTTCATTTTCTGTCTGACATAATTATTATAAATACATTCGTTTATTTTCATTTTAAACCCCTTTTTAGTAAGGTATTCTGAAAAGGAAACTAATTTGCCGGCTTTGTCTGTCCGTCCGCACTTTATTCTGTCCGCACTTTGTCTGTCCGCCCTCAGATCTTAAAAGCTACTGAGGCTAGAAAGCTGCAGATTGGTATGTTGATTATCCACCCTCCAATCATCAAATATACCAAATTGCAGCCCTCTAGCCTCCTCAATAGTTTTTATTTTATCTAAGGATTAAGCTATAATCGTTCTTCTGGCAACGCTATAGGCCAGGCCACCACCATGCCGTGGTTAAAGTTTCATGGGCCGCTGCTCATACAGCATTATACCGAGACCACCCAAAGATAGATCTATTTTCGGTGGCCTTCATTGTACGCTGTAGCGGCTGTACAGAAGACTCGATTGCGCCGAAGAAACTTCGGAGCATTTTTTACTTGTTTTTTTTACACCGTAATTTCGTTTTCATGTTGCGCTTCTTATTGGGAAATATCTCTCAAGAAGATCGTTTCGTCAATAATTATTTTTCCAACAACTTTATCTTCTGAACTCTCTCTCTCTCTCTCTCTCTCTCTCTCTCTCTCTCTCTCTCTCTCTCTCTCTCTCTCTCTCTCTCTCTCAAAGACTTGAACTTGGTAAACATAACTTACAAACTCCAACTTGGAAAGTATTTTCCTTCAAAGGATTTATCGAAAAATAACTCGTTTAAGACATCGCCTTGGAAATATTTTTTCGGAAGAGACAAATATCTTCAGAGTTGCTTCGTTTCTTATTCACTCTGCTACACGCAACGCGTGCGTGCTCACACACACACACACACACACACACACACACACATTTTATATATATATATATGTATAACTGAATCACGAAATTATGGAACGTGATGAATATGTTAATAAAGACAAAATCCACGAAGGGACGAGAAACAAAGCGGTGCTGCAAGGCCTTTCGACTTCTTGTCCTTTACTTAGAAGTCTGCTAAGTAAAGGACAAGAAGTCGAAAGGCCTTGCAGTACTCTTTTGTTTCTGTTTCTTCGTGGATTTTGTCTTTATTTATATATTCATCACGTTCCATATTTTCGTGATTCAGTTATACATACATATTTACACACACACACACATATATATATATATATATATATATATATATATATATATATATATATATATATATATATATATATATATATATATGTGTGTGTGTGTGTGTGTGTATATATATATATATATATATATATATATATATATATATATATATATATATATATATATATATATATATATATATATAGAGTAAATTCCATATGATCTATTACTGAGTTTTGATCTTAGATAGGGTTTTAGATTCTAATTTTATAAAGTTTTGTTTTTATAGGAGACTGGTTTTTTTTTTATCTTAAATCTTGAACGTTTGTTCAGTCCTTTTACATTTTAATTGAGCCTTTAAAAGCTCAGATTTCCAAGCTTTATGCCAAAAAACATAGCACATTCTCTTCAATAAAGACCCTCCGTTTTGCGAGAGTCACATGAAAGTATCATGACGACATTCTTGTTTTAGATTTTATCTTCGGTAATGAGAAGGTTTAAAAATATTGCTCAGAGCGTGACGGACTTGACCTTATTGTGTGATAGACATTTGGTCCGTATTATTTTTCTTTGTCGGGGATTTATATTTAAATCGTCTTGAGAATAAAAAAAAAATGAATCGGCAATATTACCAAGTTCCCAAAATAAAACTATGAATGCATACGGCAATTTGGGGAGATTCGGCTCAGTGAGTTTTCTGTACAGCTGCTACATCGTATAATCAAGGCCACCGAAAATAGATCTATCTTTCGGTGGTCTCTGTATAGTGCTGTATGAGCCGCGTCCCATGAAACTTTAACCACGGTCCGGTGGTGGCCTGGCCTATATCGTTGCCAGATGCACGATTATGGCTACCTTTAACCTTAAATAAGATAAAAACTACTGGGGCTAGAGGGCTGCAATTTGGTATGTCTGTTGATTGGAGGGTGGATGAGCATCATACCAATTTGCAGCCCTCTAGCCGCGGCAGTTTTTATGATCTGAGGGCGGACAGAAAAAGTGCAGATAGGAAAAAGTGCGGGCGGAAAAAAGTGCGGACAGAAAAAAGTGAGGACGGACAGACAAAGCCGACACAATAGTTTTCTTTTACTGAAAACTAAAAAGCAGTATTGCGCATAAGTAATCTAAGATAAGTGTCGTACTAATTACTAATTATTGAAAACTGAATCACCTATTGTGATATCCATGCCTTTAAAAATAAGATTTTGATCTTGGGAAAAGCAAAAAGGAAGCGAAGCTGAACTCTGGGAAGTTAAGGGCTTCCGTTTATCTGAAGAGATAACAAAATTCAAAATAATCATTTCTGTTGACTTTAGAGTAGACAGCAAACATTCGTATGTATTTGTCAAGACAGTGTAATAGTCTTTTAGGATATCTGTCGCTGTCTGTGTTTATTCATCAGCTGGTTATTAATTTTTCTTTATTTCTTTGATATCCAGTTCTGTGCTTATCAGTTTTTTAGATAATAATAACAATAGTAATGATAATAATAATAATAATAATAATAATAATAATAATAATAACAATAATAATAATAATAATAATAATAATAATAATAATAATAATAATAATAATAATAATAAAGAAGCAAATCCACAGTTATGTATATATATATATATATATATATATATATATATATATATATATATATATATATATATATATATATATATATATGAGTATATATATATATATATATATATATATATATATATATATATATATATATATATATGTACATATATATATATAT
>NC_089773.1:3892500-3895000 GCF_040412425.1 Macrobrachium rosenbergii
ATTTATGAATATATATATTTATAAATATATTATATATATACATACATGCACACAACTATATATATATATATATATATATATATATATATATATATATATATATATATGTGTGTGTGTGTGTGTGTGTGTGTGTGTGTGTGTGTTTGTGTATGTATGTATTTACACGCGCGCGCACACACACACATATATATTTATAACCTTTAAATTCATCACAAGAAGAGTTTTCAATGAACTCTACATACTTCTGTTTTCCCATAGTATTCCACCCTTCAAGAAATATACCTACCCTTACTTTTATTATCGAACCCCGTATTTTATCCTTTATTTTTTATCATTTCCTCCGTTCTGGGAAAGATAAAAACAAGTAAAAAATGCGCCGAAGTTTCTTCGGCGCAATCAGATTTTCTATACAGTCGCTACAGCGTATAATCAAGGCCACCGAAAACAGAGCCATCTTTCGGTGGTCTCGATAGAACGCTGTATGAGCCGCAACCCATGAAACTCTAACCACGGCCCGGTGGTGGACTATCCTATGTCGTTGCCAGAAGCAAGGTTAAGGCTAACTTTAACCTTGAATAAAATAAAAACTACTGAGGCTGGAGGGCTGCCATTTGGTATGTTTGATGATTGGAGGGTGGATGATCAACATACCACTTTGCAGCCCTCGAGCCTCAGTAGTTTTTAAGACCTGAGGGCGGACAGAAGAAGCGCTGACAGAAAAAAGTGCGGACAAAAAATGCAGACAGAAAAAGTGCGGACAGAAAAAAGTGTGGACAGAAAAAGTGCGGACAGAAAAAAGTGTGGACAGCAAAAGTGCAGACAGAAAAAAGTGCGGACAGAAAAAAGTGCGAGCAGAAATAAGTGCGGGAAGGAAAAAAGTGCGGGCAGAAAAAAGTGCGGACGGACAGACAAGCCGGCGCAATAATTTCCGTTTACAGAAAACTAAAACTTCTTGAAATTACAAAAAAAAAGAGAAGAGGAAATACAAAAAGAAAAAAAAAAAAAACCGCCCATGACACCTCTCTTCAAACGCACCCATGTACTGACATAATATAGTGGGTATCAAAAGCAGGCCATTAAATTTACGGCGCCGGTCATAACGGAATAGATAACGGGGGTTTATGCCCCATCACTCGGTTGTGTAATGGCCTTTATACTGTTCGGGACTACGACTGGCTTCTTTAGTGAGTAAAACGCCAGGTTGATACAAATCGCTCGTTGGTCCTTTGAGCGGTTTAGTTCGCTGCTGCCAGGTAGTTTTTTTATTTTGTATTTTTAATATTTTTTTCTGTTTCTTCTTAAATGTAGACAGACATACGTATATATATATATATATATATATATATATATATATATATATATATATATATATATATATATATATATATATATATATATATATATATATATATATTATACATCAGTGCTCTCTCAGGGAACAATTAAGAAATCGAAAACTAGGAAAAAAGCAACAAATAAATATTTCGGAAATAAAACAGCCATGCGAAAAAAGAATATTTTCACCCAGGACCAGAATTCAATGAGAATTTCATCCAAAGTTTTCCACAGCAACCAAGTTGGCCCTTCCGCGGTCACGTTCAGTTGGTTTGGCGGGCGCGTTACTTTTGCAGGTCCTGGTCTGTGGTCACGTTCAGTTTGTTGGCCTTTGCAACTACGCTTTTGAGGTCAGAGGAGGAGGAGGAAGTTTTTGCGCCTTGCCGTTGCATACAGAAGAGGAAGGAAATTATGGAAAGGAAAATATAAAAAAAGGAAAAAAAATATATAAATATTTTGACAAATTATTTACTGTAAAAAGAAAATAACAAAGTCAGTTATATAAGGATTTGCTTTAACTTTAATTTTAATACGTTCTCGCTTTTCAGTTACAAACGGATTGAGAGAGAGAGAGAGAGAGAGAGAGAGAGAGAGAGAGAGAGAGAGAGAGAGAGAGAGAGAGAGAGAGAGAGAGAGAGTTTACTAATTTGTGAAATTGTTGATGGACAGTCGGATATCATCTAATTCATTTGTTCCCCACACAAGTCAGTAAATATAAAATTGTGTCTATGTATGTATGTATGTATGTATGTGCGTATGTACACATACGCACACATACATATATACCTGTGTACGTATATGTATGTATGTATATATACATATATGTATATATAAATTATATATATTTATATATGTATATATATATACATATACATAGTTATGCATGTATGTATGTACTGTATATACAATCATACTGTATTATTACGCAGCATAACAAAATACAATCGGAATAATGGAGACCATAACGTAATTACTTCCCTGCAAATTGAATTGTAATAACCAGCGCCGCTTGATTTCGTAATTCCGGCCCAAATGAAACTCCGGTAATTACTTTAGCGAGAAGAATGTGAAAAATGTTCTTATGAATGTTTGAATTTGCATTTGAGCCGAAAGAACATTGGAGTAACGGAAAGATGCAAATGGGATGTTATTTGGTAATTAGAGT
>NC_089773.1:3897500-3917500 GCF_040412425.1 Macrobrachium rosenbergii
GAGGAGTATCGATTATAACGAGAGAGAGAGAGAGAGAGAGAGAGAGAGAGAGAGAGAGAGAGAGAGAGAGAGAGAGACCTCTATCTGTGACACAGAGTGGTTGCTTAATCCGTAGGTATAGTTACCTAATTAATTCCAGATTCCGGGGAGCAGAACACAGATGTTTTGATACTTGCACTACCAAGTGCCGAGAGAGAGAGAGAGAGAGAGAGAGAGAGAGAGAGAGAGAGAGAGAGAGAGAGAGAGAGAATCCAGAAGCGCATGAATTTCTTCTCGCGAGTATATTTCGTATTATTACCGGAAAGTCTCCCTCTCTCTCTCCCTCCCTCTCTCTCTCAACAGATTTATTGGGAAGGACCCTGCTTAACCCAGGAAGTCCTAATATATTAATAAATGTATGAGAAGGGCTCCCGGCTAAAGAGAAATATCTCTACTGCAGTAATAAATATTCGGAAATGGTCTCTGCTTATTTCTCAAACTCATGCTTTACCAGGTAAGTTAGGCGAGTTTACTCTGATGTACAGAACTTTTCCTGTGTATCAGATTTGCTGAACAGGTTTTTAACTCCCAGAGGACCCTTTACGCATTTAAAAATAGTTTTATGCTTTGTATGGTTTTAACTCCCAGAGAATCTTTAACGCATTTAAGAATAATTTTATGCTTTTGTATGGTTTTAACTCCCAGAGAATCATTTACGTATTTAAAAATAGTTTTATGCTTTGTATTGTTTTAACTCCCAGAGAATTATGTACGTATTTAAAAGTAGTTTTATGCTTTATGTTTTTAACTTTCAGAGGATCATTTGTGTATTTAAAAATAGTTTTATACTTATGTTTCTAACTTCCAGAGGATCCTTTACGTATTTAAAAATAGTTTTATGCTCTGTGTTTTTAACTCTCAGAGGACCGTTTACGTATTTAAAAATAGTCTTATACTGAATATGTTTCTAATTCCCAGAGGACCGTATATTTATTTAAGAACAGTTTTATGCTACTGTAAATATGTTTTAAACTCCCAATGGATCATTTACATATTTAAAAATAGTTTTATGCTTTGTGTTTTTAACTCCCAGAGGATACTTTGTGTATTTCAAAACAGTTTTGTACTTTATATATTTCTAACTCCCAGAGGGTTCCTTTACCTATTTAAATGTGATTAACAAGTAACTCTTGAGGTATTTTCTAATATGCAAAATTTTACTGTATAGAGAAAATTAGAACAAAGGTTCTATCTATAATGGAAACTTCATATACTCAAAAGCAGCATAAGTAGATTGTATAGAGTTAAATTTGACAATTTCCTGCGATAAAGCAATGAGATGGTTATATTTGTCATTTTTGTTAAGTAAAAGTAGTGCATCAGTTTCTGGGGCTCATAGGTCGTCCGTAGCTGCTGGCACTAAGTCAGTTATAATCTGCAGTAATACAGGATTTTTTCTTTCATGTTTTTATCTATTTGCTTCAGTAACAGGTTTTGTAAAAAACATATTTTAGCGGAGCTTGTGAACCTAACCTCAGCCCCGTTCTGCCCGTAGGGGGTTATTGCTGTCAGTGCAGCTCATGCGGTACACTGTAGGCATTACTTAAGGTTCTTCGCAGCGTGCATTCCTCTGGCCCCTAGTTGCAACCCCTTTCGTTCCTTTTACTGTACCTCCTTTCATAGTCTCTTTCTTCCATCTTACTTTCCTCAACCCTTTCCTAACAATGGATTCATAGTGCAACTGCTTTGAGGTTTTCCTCCTGGTACACCTTTCAAACCTTTTACTGTCAATTTCCGTCTCAGCGGTGAATGACCTCATAGGTCCCAGTGCTTAGCACTTGGCCAAAATTCTTTATTAAATTCCATTCAGCCCCGTTCTGCAATCCGAACTCGAAATTATGTCAGAAACCACAGCGCTACCAACCTGGTCACCAGAGAGAAAAAAAATTTGACGTGTTCATTTAATTTTTTTTGCCATCTTCCGTACCTTCACTGTTAAAATAACCGTAGTCATCACTAAATAGCAGTTGGGTGTGCCCCACAATGCTTTCCTCTTTATTTTTTTTACTCAGTTTTCCTTTTTCTTTATTATATTTCCTAGTGGCCTCTCTAACCCAAGTGATCTGGACATTGGCCTGTTTTATATTGCCCTCATCTAGCAGGCTTTAGAATTCTCTCTCTTCTTCCGTTTTCCCGACAGCTAGTCTTGAGGATGTAGCTATTTTGCTCTCTTTGGGGTCTGACTCTTTTTATATATATATAATATATATATATATATATATATATATATATATATATATATATATATATATATATATATATATATATATATATATATATATATATATATAATTTTCCCAAGAATACCAGCCATCAAATGCTTCATTTAAAGCTGGAAAATCTATTAATCGCTTTACATCCCTTTCAACTTTCTCTTCTTGGACCTATGACTGTGGGAGACTTTCCTCTCGGAATCCTAAGCCTGGATTAAGCGAGGACACCTGGCAGGCACACCTGGGACTGAGTCATAGATGACACCTACTCCAGTCTACCTGTGGGTAACCTCCTGACCCCTGACTGAAGTCATATAAGGGTCTCACTGCTGGACGTGAGCGAGACACATCTACCCCTTCCATTTCCTTCAGAGAGCCATGCCTTACCACGTGGTCCTATCTTGTAGGGACCTTTAGTTTTCTTACCAGTGAAACCCTGAGCCCTCCCTTCACATTTCCCTCGCTGAAGCCACCTCTTCTACAAAGTAAAGTGATCTGTTGCAGAGGTTCTTCCCGTCCGTCACACTGTTTTAATTCTCGTAATCAACTTCCTATTTCCCTCTCTAAGTCCACATCAACCTTGCCTTGTTAGGTCAGTGTTGCGTAAATGCCTGTGTTTAAATAATTACATAAAATCGTGTGTTCAAGGCTTCTTGGCCCCCTCTGTGCTTACCTTGTCCTATGGATATTTTACTGCGTCCTTACTGGCTTTTAATTCGTGAATTTCTCCCGTTACGGGGGGTTTGTTAGCCGTGGAAAACTCTCTTGACTGTGCCTTGTGTCAGCATCGTCACACCGACGGATATGCTTTCAAGTTTTCCCAGTTATAATTAACCTCTCAGGCCTTGCCTGCCTGATTAGTCCATTTCATCTTCTGATATTTCATTTTATGTTATACACGTAATTTTAAACTTACCCTAACGTGTTTCCTTACAAATACCTCGTGAGTAGAGCCCTCAGCTCAGATAAATTCCCCTTTTTTTTCCTTGTTTTTACGATATCCTGAATCAACTGCAGTCAGGTAACGAAATCATTTATTTAGAGTCTATAACTGGCTCATGGTAAGCATTTCCCCTGGAAAAATCGTAAAAATATATATATGTTAGTGGTATGAATAAACAGTAATCGTATAATTTATGACAGTTTTGATTAAACATGCAAAGTAAGGTATTCCAGGAATATATACTTTGTCATTTTCTCATTCGTTCTTCTCCCATTTTTCAGATACGGTCATTCTTTAAATAACAATGATGCATATTCAGAAGGTTTTATGCAAATGGAAATTACTTCACGTGTTACTAGGAATGTGAATGCTTTCATTATTCTGCTAATTTCTGTTGAAACATAAATAAAAAAAAATCTAATTTCGGATTGCATGTTGGGCGTGTCTCCTTGCTCAACATTGCAGTGTTTTTCTGCAAAAGAAAACTATTGTGAGGGCTTTGTCTGACCGTCCGCACTTTTTTCTGTCCGCCCTCAGATCTTAAAAACTACTGAGGCTAGAGGGCTGCAAATTGTTATGTTGATGATCCACCCTCCAGTCATCAAACATACTATATTGCAGCCCTCTAGCCTCCTCAGTAGTTTTTATTTCATTTAAGGTTATAGTTAGCCATATTCGTGCTTCTGGCAACAATATAGCATAGACCACCACCGGGCCGTGGCTAAAGTTTCATGGGCCGTGGCTCATACAGCATTATAACGAGACCACCGAAAGATAGATCTATTTTCGGTGGCCTTGATTATATGTTGTAGCGGCTTTACAGAAAACTCGATTGCGCCGAAGAAACTTCGGAGCATTTTTTGCTTGTTTATGTTTGAGTTTAGGGTAGCCTCAGCAACCCTTTATGGCGTATAAATAATGCGATTATGCTCGAATTTTTTATGCATGAGGCATGCATACATGTTTTTGTAATAGAGGCATCAGCTCTGTAAT
Organism: Macrobrachium rosenbergii; assembly: GCF_040412425.1. Lineage (NCBI taxonomy): Eukaryota > Metazoa > Arthropoda > Malacostraca > Decapoda > Palaemonidae > Macrobrachium > Macrobrachium rosenbergii. The sequence continues at coordinate 3,901,689 of NC_089773.1, forward strand.
TTGCATTTTGAAATTTCATTGTCTGTCCGGTCTCGTTTGAGCTTTGAAAGTCTTTTTTTGTGACTTTGTCAAAAAAATTGATTTGTTTTGGGTTCTTTCATCGGTAATGTTGTCCTTGTTATTTTTGATTTATATGAGTCATTATCTTGGATTTTTTTTATTTTGCTATCATTCATTGCATATATATTGCAATTTTATCTTCATGAAGACTGAAATTTTAATTTATCTCTTAATTTTTTAATCTGAGTTTTTGTCCGTCTTCAATGAGTTTCAGTTTATCTGGATTTTTATATTATGAATATTACTATGAGTTTTTCCTGAGGATTTTTGAGTCTTAGAAATAATTTTTGCTGGAAATTCATATTAGTTTTTTTTTATGAATACGTAAGTTCATTGTCAGTAATTTCTTATTCTATTCCTGTCTTTCTCCTATGAGGTTGAAATGTTTTCAGTTAAGGTGCTTTTCAACACTGACTGAAATTATATATATATATATATATATATCTATATAAAATTTCGGACTGTTTCGTATATATGGATATATATGTATAAATATACACACACACACACACACATATATATATATGTATATATATATATATATATATATATATATATATATATATATACATATACAGTATATATATATATATATATATATATATATATATATATATATATATATATATATATATTAATACAAAGAATGATTTAAGTGTCTTCACAATCACGCAAAATAAAAAATAAAGCTGAGATTAAAATTTTTATGATAAGCCAGAAAACATCATCCTATACTTAAAGACGATTATTATAGCTGAAACAATATTAGTTTTTAGATTCAGTCTAATTGAACATTCTTTCTCACAAAGATAAGACAAATACCCAGATTTTTTCATTCGTTGTTACAGAAGAAACACGATTTGTAATATAAACATTTATGGTGCAAGACGCATTGTATTCGGCTTCTACAAAAAAAAAAAAAAATAAAAGATAATTCACTCGTCTTATAGTTGATCAAAGGAAACAAATTTTTTTCAGTTATTGAAAATCAGTTCATTTTAAATACAGAATAAAGTGTAATCGACAGATTTCAAGCTATGCTAGATCAGTGGTTCTTAACCTGGGGTACCTGTACCCCCAAGGGGTACAAAACCTTAAACCTGGGGGTACGAGACATGGTACCCAGTGCAGTGATACGCTATATTTACTGTACATTTATCATGTTTGTATTGTATTTATATTGGATGGGGGCACGAGAACATTTTCTGAGAAATCAAGGGGCATGGCCACTGAAAAAGGTTAAGAATAACTGTTCTAGAGATACCAATAAAAAAAATTTCATTTACTCCGATTGCAAAGGCTCTCTCTCTCTCTCTCTCTCTCTCTCTCTCTCTCTCTCTCTCTCTCTCTCTCTCTCTCTCTCTCTCTCTCTCAAAGGGGGAAGAAACAGCGATGACTGATTTCATCTGATCCGAAGACATACAAAGCTCCTGTGATCATGCTGGAGTGAGAGTATCGCAATATCTGCCACCGATTGCTTCGTTATTGATGAAAGGGAGGTTGTGGGGGGGGGAGACCCTGCAAAAGTGTGATGAAGGGAAATAGGATTATTTTGTCTGGAAGTGTAATGCAACCATTTACCTGTTTATTTGTTAATTTCCTTAACTAATTGTTTGCAGTGGTTTCACTTATGGGGAGTTTATATTCAATAATAATAATAATAATAATAATAATAATTACTTATGTGTAGACGTGTATCCAAAAATTAAACAAGTAAAAAATGCGCCGAAGTTTCTTCGGCGCAATCAAGTTTTCTGTACAGAGTATAATCAAGGCCACCGCAAATAGATGTATCTTTCGGTGGTCTCGGTATAATGCTGTATCAGCCGCGGCCCATGAAGTTTTAACCACGGCCTGGTGGTGGCCTTTCCTATATCGTTGCCAGACGCACGATTATGGCTAACTTTAACCTTAAATCAAATAAAAGCTACTGAGGCTAGAGGGCTGCAATTTGGTATGTTTGATGATTGGAGGGTGGATGATCAACATACCAATTTGTAGCCCTCTAGCCTCAGTAGTTTTTAAGATCTGAGGGCGGACAGAAAAAAGTGCGGACGGAGAGACAAAGCCCTCTCTATAGTTATCTTTTCAGACAACTAAAAATACCCATTGTAGCACGAGTCTTGAAATGGAGAAACATCTACAGTTGTGTATGGGTACAAATATATTTAAAAATAAATCTCTGCAGAGAGCTTTCGGGATTCTGCTCGATTCCCTTTTTCAATCCTGGAGAAGTCGAACAGATTCCCGAAAGCTTTCCGTAGCGATTTATTTTTTAAATACATCGTAACCATCCATAACTGATGATTTGTTTCTCCAATAATCATTACTATTATTATTATTACAATTGATAGCGATAGTAAAACTATTAGCTTTCAAAAAAACAAGTTTAAAAAATCCCACAGCTCTCGCTGTGCCTGTTTATGAGCGCAGCTCCTTCATTCTTCTGTGAAATTACCTTTTATTCAATTTGTTTTTAAATGTAGCTGTACAATAAACGATCTGCTAAATAGGAAACGATAATTTCTATGTATCCAAGGGATATGCAAGTATTGCAGTGACTGTTGTCTTGTTTACCTCTGGAACCAACCGCTGCTAGAGGGAATGGCTTGTTTGTGAGCGTCAAGGCCAGGAGGAGATCATTGCGCTTGCTCACGAAGTCTTAGTGACCGAATCTACATAATGTGAGAACTTTGAAGGTCAGGAAATGGATCCTGATGACTTCAGGTAAACCTGTCTACCTTCCTCCCGACTTCCTGAAGACACCGCCCCTAAAGAAAATAGATAGAAAAAATAAATGAAAAATAATTAAGAATAAGAATGGGAAAAAATAAAAAATCTGTTGTAGAAATAATAAAATTTTGAGAAAAAAAAATAGTAATAATAACAAAAATCTTAATGATGATAATAATGGATTTGGTATTTCCTGATAGAACCGGCGATTGCTGTCCATTTCATAATTTTTACTTACACACACACACACCCACACACACACACACATATATATATATATATATATATATATATATATATATATATATATATATATATATATATGTGAGTGTGTGTGTATAATATGAAAATTGGTGCCCCCCCCATGAAATTTTTCTGGATCCGTTAGTGGAAGAGGGTGCCTGAAATGAATGAGAAAATAGCCAAACATAACCAGCAGAAAACACTCTTCTAAATCCTCCGTGTCGTGCTGAGGAAACATTCAGTCGTACAAAATCCAAAGCTAAACAGAAACGCCGGCATGACCAATATTTTTGCTCTTAGCTTCTCCCCGGCGGGGTCACCGATTTCGCAACGTCAACAAACACCCGGAAAAGCCTTTGGAAAATCCTGGCCTCCGTGAAGGAGAGCGTAACGCCCACTTGGCAACCATTTCCTTTCCGAGAAGCGCTTCCCCCGTCTTCGGATTCTGCGTTAATTCCGCGTATTGGACGCGTATATCCCCTGTTGACACACAGATCATACGAGTGCGGAACGGAGACGGTACCGGGAAGTCACGTCTGCTGCTCTTCTTGGTGATGAGGGGAAGGTGGGAGGTGACTTCTAAAAAGGAAACGAATAGATGATTCTGGTGGAGTTTGTGACCCAGATGGCAACAAACCTCTGTTCCTTTTAACACTCAAGCGAGAGTTTTAGTGGATAAATTATATATATATATATATATATATATATATATATATATATATATATATATATATATATATATATATATATATATATATATATATACACATTTACCGTATATATAATATATATATATATGTGTATATATATATGTGTATATATATATATATATATTGTTATAGATATTAAGCTGCAACCACGTCTATTGTAGGAATCCATAAGGAGGGAATTCCTGTGGATAAGATAGTTAGACTAGGCCCCAGGGTTAGTGCTACAAACCACCCTACAAGAGGGGAGTTTTTGGGATGGGCTTTTGAAAAAGGTCAACTCAGCTACTCGCAAGTTAGCACAATAAGGGCACGCAAATGCTACGTAGCCCTTCTGCCCCCTTAATATAGAGGTGACTAACAACTCTAATCTCGCTTTGAACTGTTTACTGGTATCAGAATTTTTCCAGCACACATGTTCACCCAGGGGAATACCACTCCTCTCAGCATCTGCCAAATCCTCACTGAAGTGGGACAAACAAGTCAGTCTACAGCTAACCTCAGATCTGCGCAGACGTTGCCGACTCCTTATCTCTGAAGCCACTGGTATCAACAGAAGCTAAAGCAGCCCCGTTTGTTCATTGAAGGAAGACCAGACTATGCCTCCTCTCATTGTAAAAACTAGTTCAATTGGGTTAATAGCACGATATGAGTCCGAAAAGTCACTTCTGAGTGCCAGTATACTAAAACTACACTTCTTATTTCCATTTCACTTTTCTTTTCCCCCCAAAGTAATTCCCCTAATTGCCTGCTACTATGCATTAGTGTGTTTCCTTGTCGTATAAACTGAAGGATTTATTGTTCTTTGTATGGATGAAGTTAGAGATCAAGTGCCCCTTGCTTTCCAAGACATAAAGTGAAATAATTCTCCCTCCATAGTGCCAGAAGTAGTTAATGAGAAATTTCTGTATGTGCTAAGCTTGTCTGGAATACATCTATTTCCAGAACCGTGTTGCCTCACCCCTTCATTGCTCTGCAACCACTGCCTTTGCGATTCATGCCTCGAAGAGGCACTCATTCCATTGCAACCCAGCCATCGGCTTTCAATGTGTATTGCAAGATTGTCAATCTAGGGCCGAGGCTCTTCCTTTACGATTCATAACTATTGTGAATGCTGTTTCGAAGGCTATGTAATCTCTTGTAATGGTGTTTATTTAATTACCAATTGTCTTGCTGGTTTGCGCACCAGTCAACATTTATTCCATTGAGTAACTTATTCATGTAAATTTCCTAATCAACCCCAGACATCATATGTTGTGTAGACTGTTTGTTTTGATTGTGTCACTTAATTTGCCAGGCTGGGTTGCATCTCAGCCCTCAGTTATCCTGTTGTTTATCGTGCAAATAAAGTAATTTAAATAACCCATTTACATCTAGTTTTCAGTGGCGACCTCCTTTATTGTTTAAATGAAATATACTGGGTAAGTAACCTACAGTATATTGGTTACATTTCATCACGGATTTGGTTGGGTTTAAGTGCCCCTTAGGACAGAATTAGAATTAAACAATTCATTCAAAATCATTTCGCACCTAAACCCATAACAGTATATATATATATATATATATATATATATATATATATATATATATATATATATATATATATAGTGTAAAAGTATTTTCCTTTTGGAAGGGATGGCGTCAGAATGGTACAGTTTTCTAGTTTCAATTGCAAGACTGGAGTAGTGAGGTTGTTTGGTAGAAAGACTTCTCTCTTTTTTAGCTGATTTAACGATGCCTAGCTTTGCAGATTGCTCTTTAGAAAGGTGTATGGTAGGGGACGTCAGTCATTCAATATATATATATATATATATATATATATATATATATATATATATATATATATATATATATATATATATATATAATGTATGTATATATATAAATATATACTGTATATCACAAAATACACAGCAAAAAGGGAAGGGTGCTTCATAACCCATTTCTCCTATTTTCCTTGAATGCTGACTTTGTCAAGGAGGCCATCTCCAGGCATCTGATTACATGCAGAGATTTAATCAAGTCTGTCACACCAGGAACAGAACGCCAGTCAGCTTTTACCCTTTGGGGCGCTCCTTGGTCCCTTAAATGTCTCCGGTTTAAGACTTGGAATGTCAGATAAAATGGAACGGTTTGGAATTTGAATGGCTGTCCTGGAATTTGCATTTCCAAGGACTTTCTGCTCTGGTCTCTCTTTAATGGAACTTCTTCAGTGAGCTGTTTTTCAAATAACTTTGTAGGGCTGCGGTGAGCTTTTTTTCAAATGGGTCTGTAGGGCTGCTGTGAGCTGTTTTTCAAATGACTCTCTAGGGCTGCTTTGAGCTGGTTTTCCAATGACTCTGTAAGGCTGCTGTGAGCTGTTTTTCAAATGACTCTGTAGGGGCCTTTGCTGATATCCTGACAAGTATTTTCTTTGAAACCTATTGTCATGAGACTCATTAGGATATTACTATAGTGGATATTCAGAGTAAGAGTTTTATTACTGTACGTATTTTGAAGTACAGGATTCATTAGTTTTCTTCAGTATCCATGGGGATGAGGTTTTATTAAACAATTGTAGAAGAATGATCAAAGACCTCTTCTGTACAAAGACCTATTTTGTAATGTGAATTTGTGCAACATTAGAATTCATATCTTGTGCCTCGTTTTCTATTGTGGTACATCTGTATATATAAGTCATGGGTTTCTGTGATTTCACATAAACGGTATATACTGTGTGTGTGTATATACATATATATATATATATATATATATATATATATATATATATATATATATATATATATATATGTATGTAAATATATTATATATATGTATGTATATATAATTATATATATATTTATTTATGTAAATATATATATATATATATATATATATATATATATATATATATATATATATATAATATTTATGTATATATGTATAAAATTAACCATTAACTTTAATTTTGTAATTTTTAGAAAGTTTTTTAAAACATTTTATTTATATCTAATGTAGAATTCCCTGAGGATTCAATAATGTATTGCGAAACGTTTGAATAAACTGTCAAAATGTCAAATTCCTGTGTGTTCCTGCTCGCTTTCATCTACTTAGTGTATAAAATATATATATATATATATATATATATATATATATATATATATATATATATATATATATATACACACTAAAGATTTATCAACAGTACTTTCACCAAGTCAAAATCTATCTGACACTTTTATTTTATATTTTACCATGGTAGAAATAAGTAAAAACCACTTTACCTTATACAGGTTTCTGAACGCTTCAGTAAACCCCTTGCTGCAGCTCAAAACACTATTTTCATATGATGCGCCGTTACACTAACAGTTTCACTAAACTCATATTTTTAACTCATATGTTTGGAATGTGACCACAAATTTTACTCTCTTCTGAAGGATGAGGGAATAAGAGAGAGAGTGAGAGAGAGAGAGAGACCAACCTAACTCTACCAAGTCACTGTCTGAACTGATCAGCTTCCCAAAATTCTACTGTAAGAATAAACTTGTGTTGCCAGTTAGGCATTTTTGGAAATGGGTCACTCTGGGAGAAAACAGGAATGAACAGAGTTTCTTCCTCTGGAGAAGGGAGAATAAACAAGATATTTTTTTCCCTGGCTCCAAAGAGCTATATAGGCCTGTCCTCTTATCTGTATAATTGACAGGGGTTTCCTGTGTCACACTTGTCCAAACAGAGAAGGCTTCTGGATCAGGCAGCTTATCTGAACCTGTCATCCCACATCTCTTTAGCTAATAGAGGATTTCTTGTCTTAACACTTGTGCAAACAACAAACTTTTAGACTAGCCATGGTTATCTAACTTGTCATCTCATCTCCCTTTAGTTGACAACTTAAGTGGTTTAGGGTCTCTCGCATAAAGGATTTCCTGTGGTCACCCACTTGACACCTGAACAAACATTCAGCTGTGAACACAAGAGCTACTCATCAATTGGGAGAAGAACCTCTCAAAGAACTGATTTTATCACACAGTACATGACAAATACAACAGAGAATATATCAAAAGTACAGAAAACATTAATTTTACAGGAAACGTACATATCATAAGACATATCATTATTATATATATATATATATATATATATATATATATATATATATATATATATATATATATTTACATATATTAGGAAAGTTTTTCTCCTTAGCAATTCCCACACATACACACACACGCACACACACACATATCACACTAATACACAGGTCACAGTCTTTCTGTGTGTGTGTGTGTGTGTAATTGTCTTATACCCTAAATTCAGTGATAGCCCAAGTCTGACCTATTCAACGGGGCTGGCAACAGGACTTCCAGCATATCAAATGCCCTCTGATGTAAAATTTCTATATTTAATTCCAAACCGCAGATGATTCAGCAATATAGAGTATATATATATATATATATATATATATATATATATATATATATATATATATATATATATATATAACATTCATATGCATATATATATATATATATATATATATATATATATATATATATACACATATATATATATATATATATATATATATATATATATTTATATATGTGTGTCTGTGTGTACGTATATATGCTTGCTTCTTGAGTCAATTTTCATCCTCATTAAATCAAATCCTAATAAGAGAAAGATTGCCTTTCCTTTTAGAAGATAATGAGGGGTTGTCACCTAATAATGAGGGATAATCTTTTCAATAAATTAATTCAGATTCGTCCTTTCCTATTTTGAAAGCCATGCATTGGAACGTCATGTCTGTTGAATACCCAGTGGCGGGGTTTATAAGAAGAGCTTATATAAAAACATGGAAAATACGCATATTATTGATTATACATTAACAAAATAGCGATTAATAAAATATAAAGCCTTAGAGAATTTATTTAGTACAAAATTTTTTGTAAATTTTTCAAATAAATGTTTCAAGCCTTGAATCCTATTGTTTTTATTAATTTTCGATAAATGAAACAATTGATTTTGGAACGAACTGCCTGGCAAAATAAGTTAGAAACTTACACATTATTTTCTGAAGAGTTTCTGAGGTGTATAAATCTCTCAAGGAATGGTGCCAGTGAAGCACTGATTCTAAACCGAACAAGAATTCGTTAAATGTGTAAATAATTAAAATATAAATTCCAATACAAAACTTAAAGAGTGAGAAGGTACTAAATGTGAAGTTTCTAATATATTAAACTTGTTCTGAAATTATTTATACATTATAGGATTTTAGGAATAAAAATATCAAGTAAGGCAAGACTGATATATTATTATTATTATTATTATTATTATTATTATTATTATTATTATTATTATTATTATTATTATTATTATTATTCAGAAGATGATCCCTATTCATATGGAAACCCCACTGAAGGGGCCACTGACTTGAAATTCAAGCTTCCAAAGAATGTTATGGTGCTCGTTCGAAAGAAGTAACAGAAGGTAATAGGAAACACAGAAAGAGGAGATCGGTTATTAGAAAAACGGATAAATTAACAAATAAATAAAAATGTAAGTAAATTATTAGAATACAATGAGAATTGCATTAGGGTGGTAATGCATTGCATCTTCGCTTGAACTTCTGAAGAAGTTCCAACTGCACGACATCCTCTGAAGGGAGGCTGTTCCACAGTCCAACGGTGTGATATTTAAGGAAATAAAATTATAGATGTTTAAAAAACCTTTTAGATAAAGAAAAAACTGCCAGTTATGAGTGACATTATGGAGCACGAGAAACCATTCGGGAAATGTGACCATAATTCAGTGGGCTGGAGAAATTTGAATGACTCGGTACCACAGTCTCCATTATGTGAGAACAGGGCGAAGGAAAATGTTGATGGCGTCAGTTTTTTTTTTTATTTTCTGTAAAAGGAAACTATTATAGCGATGGCTATTTGTCTGTCCGTCCACACTTTTTCTCTCCGTCCTCAGATCTTAAAAACTACAGAGGCTAGAGGGCTGCAAATTGGTATGTTGATCATCCACCCTACAGTCATCAAACATAACAAATTGCAGCCCTCTAGCCTCCTCAGTAATTTTTACTTTATTTAAGGTTAAAGTTAGCCATGATCGTGCGTCTGGCACTGTGACTGAAAGTTTCATGGGCCGCAGCTGAGAGTTTCATAAAACATTATACGCAGTACAAAAAACTAGTTTATTATTATATGTGGTACAGGATGTTTTAAGTTATAAATAATAGGTAATAGAAGATACTGTAGCCTGAATATTTTCAGGGACATTTTATAACAAATCTGAAAGAAATGGTTCGTCATAAAATCTTGTAGGAATTGAAATGTCCATCCATAACCTTACAGGGTTCTCTGGAATACAATCAGTCACGGAACGAAACACCAACTCTTACGCAATCGTCGTATCATAAAACCCACTGGAATATTCCAGCCCATAAAGAATCAGCAGATTCTCAACGGAAGATCTTTTCTTAGGTAGGACTGTGACTGGGACGTGACCTATCAACTCTCTGTCTAAGATCGGAAGCTCAGATGGGACGCGTACCAAAAAATTCCATCGAGAAAGAGACGTTTTACTCTGGGTTCTTCTCGTCCCCCTTTTTTTTTTTCTTTTTCTAAGCTGGGGAATTCTGTCTCACTGTTGCACCAATTAAGGAAATAGGATGATTCAGTTTGTGCTGGTGGACTGAAGCTGATGGAGAAAGAAATGAAAAAATTTGATAAGTAAATTTCAGATACTGAAACATGGCCGATATGTAGAGAGGAAAAATACAAGAGATAAATATTTATATATATATATATATATATATATATATATATATATATATATATATATATATATATATATATTCTAGGAATCGTGATATTGTTACTACAAATATTAAAACCTAAAAAAAAGAACACAATTAACTTTATTGCGATAGACAGTGTCAATGTCTATTGCTAGTTTATTATTTGATACTGGTGTAACCTTTGATTATTCTATAGCAGTAAGTACTAAAAAAGGAGCGTCCTTAATTTTTGAATTGTAAGTATTATCGTATTATTGTTCAACGGATGTTAAAGCACGCGCATACACACACATTTTATAAATATATATATTGTGAGAGAGAGAGAGAGTGTGTGTCAAGTGATATATAAAAGTGGTATTAATCCGAGCTATTCATAGAAAAATTAAACGTTTTACGTTTCCTTTTTTTTTTCAACATAAGCAGTGTGTAATGAAGCTGGCATTTAGTCGACATATCATTAGTAAACTCTTCTTGAAAGACTTCCTTTAATATACATATATGTGTGTGTGTGTCTGTCTGTGTATTTTAAGGAAAGTCTTTCAGGAAGAGTTTACTAATATATATGAGGCTATCGGTTGAGAAACATGCCAAGCGCCATCCTGGGTCAAAGTATTTTTAATTTAATTTATTGTTATTTTAAAAATGGCACTTGGCATGTTTCTCGACTGAAAAGCTCATATATATATATATATATATATATATATATATATATATATATATATATATATATATATATATATATATATATATATATATATATATATATATATATATATATATATATATATATATATATATATATATACTGCATACATATATGTGTGTATGTACATAATACATATATCTGTATATATGTATACACATATATATAACATGTACACACACACACACACATATATATATATATATATATATATATATATATATATATATATATATATATATATATATGAAGATAAAAGTGTTTTATGGGCCTTTTTATCTTCATATTATATATACTGTTTATTACAGTAAAAGTCTTTCATATATATATATATATATATATATATATATATATATATATATATATATATATATATATATATATATATATATATATATATATATATATATATATATATATATATACATACACACATACATATACACATACATATACACATAAGAATGAACAAGGGACAACATATACACATAAGAATGAGCAAGGGACAAGAATTCCCGAATACAGACATGCAGCAGGAAGGCGGACAGGAATACTCTTGATTATTCATCTGATTTCGTGTTTGTTTCCAGCGTTTCATAATCCATGATTACATCATCAGGGGTTCTAGAATTAAAAATACGAAAAACATTGACATTGAAAATTACAGAAAAAAAATACAAAAAGTCAGAGTCAGAACATAAAAAACGACAGTCGAATTAAAAGGGAAATTTTACACAAAGGACGCCGAGGAACAGGCAAAACACAGAGAAATTATTTAAAACAAATAGAGGAATATAACAGACGGAAAAAAAACATTTATATCTATATATATTATATATATCTAAAAGGTTTACATTTTAAAACACAAAAAATTTAAGATTGCATTAAGAAAATAACTAAATAAATAGATAAAAATGATTAAAGGTATGGAACCAACCTGTCAGTGTGACACATACAGAAAATGAAGTGTTCTAAAGAAAAACAAAACAACAAAAACATTACTAAGGTCAAGAGAAAGAGAAGGTCTGCTCACTTCCCCCCCCCCTAAATCCCCCATGTAGGCGGAGCTTTGTATACCTCCTTACTGCGTCAGCAGGTGAATTGCCGTAATGAGCAGGTACCTCATCGCCTACGTAGTTACCCCAGGTGGGAGGCGACTCCACCCAATTTTTTTTTTTTTTTTCTTGTAGGCCTTGTCTCTCTTGGCCTTGATTATCACGACAGGCATAAAGGAACAGCCGAGGTCTGAGTGTTCAGTTTCGCAACAAGTTGTTTTATCATCAAAGACTCGAGTATTGGTAATTCCAGTTGGCTTGAAGTTCGTCCAGTTATGCAGAAATCTTTGTTTTCAACAGGAGTTTTACAAATTTTCATACAACTTCTTATGTTGGAGTGTTCAGCGTTCGAGATTTTTACCCCCATACGAAAACTTACTCCCCGTGTGAATCTATGCATACTTTTAGAAGTCTCCGAGTGGATCCCACATAAATTCCCGAGTTACATTTGGGGCAAGAATACTTATACACCACTCCGGAGAATATCGTGGCACAAAGCTGATCCTTAAATTTGAAAACAGAGCCAATTGTTAGGGGGGTTGAACGGAACAAGTTTAACACGCAAAGCACCAAAATGTTCTCCAATTATGCTCGTAGATTTTGTTCTAGAATGAACATCATAACAATATGGAAACCCGGCGTCAAAGTGTAGTTTGGGTACCGTAACGCTCAGTGAAAAGCCTCTTGTTTAGTATTTTATTGAGGCTGTTAAAAACCATCTTTGAAGGAAACAATTGTGTTTTAAAGTGTTCTAAAAGAAAGGTAACTTCATCGTGAAAAGCTTTCCAACTAGGGGTGACGGGAAGGGCCCTGTGGAAGAAAGTGGCGACAGAATTCATCTTAAAATTCTAAAAGCAATGTCTGTAAAAATTGTCACTTGAAAATTGTGGTAGTAAAGTTACATATATATATATATATATATATATATATATATATATATATATATATATATATATATATATATATATATATATATATATATATATATATATATATATATATATATATATACATATACTGTGTATCTTTCATCATATCTCTGCCTACATTAAAATAGTTACCAGATGTTCTTTCTCACGTTTCCTTTGATATTTCCGAAGCTCTAATATAAATCCTTCACTTATCTTCAAGGCATGCCACCACGTTATGAGAGGTTGAAAATATGACGTTCCTTGGATGTCAGGTTTCAGAATATACTTGTTATTGCTTGATCTCAGTTATTTTTCGTGCTAGAAATATTTCGGAGAATGTCGCATTTGAAATGGAATGTTTTCTGTTGGAGTTCATAGATCAATTCCGCTCCTGAGTTCGTAGATAATGTGGATATGAAGAGCAGGCTTCAAGAATTGCATTGTGAAATAGAAAATAAAAATGAAAAGAACGAACAAAAAATAACTACAGGTTCCCAGACAGTGAAACAAAGTAGCTAAAATTATTGATATCAATATTTTGTCTAGTAAAATATTGAAAGACTGCAATATAGCACATGGCCATGAATAAAATTGACTGTACTTACATCGTTGATATTGACATTATTATAGTTTCGGTCAGTGTATTCGCGATAGAAGTGTCTGAGTTAGGCCAGAACGTGAAAGGGTAACCCATAAACTAACCGACAGTGTCAAGTAAGTTCTGATAACCAGTGCTTTTAGTTTTCTGTAAACGAAAACTACTGAGATGGCTATCTGTCTGTCTGTCCGCACTTTTTCTGTCCGCCCTCATATCTTAAAAACTACAGAGGCTAGAGGGCTGCAAATTGGTATGTTGATCATCCACCCTTCAGTCATCAAACATACCAAATGGCAGCCCTCTAGCCTCCTCAGTAGTTTTTATTTTATTTAAGATTAAAGTTAGCCATGATCGTGCGTCTGGCAGCTCTTTTCGGAGCCGTCGCCGACGCCCCTTCACTTGACTGCATCTGGGGAGGAACTGAGCGCTGCCGAGAGTTTCATACAGCATTATACGCTGTACAGAAAACTCGAATGTGCCGAAGAAACTTCGGCGCATTTGTAACTTGTTAAGCTTGTATCAGCCTTTGTGAGTCTGGTGTGAGCGGTAATGGCACACAGCAAAGCTCATAAAACCGGCGAGCTAAGTATGATTGCACATCGATGGCTATAAAACCGAGTGCTGATAAAATGTCTTATGATCGACGTAAATATGAAGATTAATACATTTTTATCTATTTATTAATTCACTAATTTATTTTTTCCTTTTTCAATAAGTGAGATCTCTTCCTTTTATTTTTCCTTTACCTCCTCTTACTTCTTCTTAATAAACACCATAGCCTAATATTCTTTATTCTTTGGAAGCTTAAAGAATTTCAAGTCAGTGGCCCCTTTGGTGGGCTTGTTCCATATGAATAGGGTTCATCTTCTGAATAATAATAATAATAATAATAATAATAATAATAATAATAATAATAGTAATAATAATAATAATAATAATAATGTGTTATTATTATTATTATTATTATTATTAGTATTTTATCTTTTTTATATCAGCAATTCAGGGGGTGCGAGAACTGACTGCTGATTTGGAAGGGGTGCATGCATTGAAAAAGGTTAAGAACCACTGGTTTAGTATATTAGGAGGAAAACAAGGTCATTGTATCTTCTTTTTTTATTGTGTCAATAACTCCATAAATAATTATTTTGCAGTATACGATTAGAGCTGTTTCTAACTCCCACTGTGGGTTCTGTCTTAAAAATCAGTAATATTTTAGTGATTGTGAATTTCGTTTCTTCAGCATTTTTCATGTTTTCAGTTGTTATTCCTATAAATAATAATAATAATAATAATAATAATAATAATAATAATAATAATAATAATAATAATAATAATAACAGCAACAACTTTGATTATTATTATTGTTATTATTATTTTTTTTATTTTTATTAGTCATTAAATAATAATAATAATAATAATAATAATAATAATAATAATGATAATAATAATAATAATAATAATAATAATAAAGATGATGATGATGATGATTATCATTATTCATGAAATAATAGTAATAATAATTATAATATTATTATTATTATTACTATTAGTATTATTATTTAATAATAATACATTATTATTATTATTATTATTATTATTATTATTATTATTATTATTATTATTATTATTATTACTGCTTCCTTGAATGGAACAGAGTAAAACCATAACTAACCAGAGGAGTGTTTGAGAATTCCCTTGAAGCCGGAAGCTCAAAGGGGAAAATCAATCGAGTCAATATCCAGGAGTTGGCCTTTGGCGTCTGAGAGCATCGAGAGAGGAGAGAGAGAGAGAGAGAGAGAGAGAGAGAGAGAGAGAGAGCATCGAGGGGAGAGAGAGAGAGAGAGAGAGAGAGAGAGAGAGAGAGAGAGAAAGCAGTTGGTGGGTCAGCTTCTGAGAGAAGGCGCGGAAGATAATCAACCAACCAGGAATTGGCTAATCTCTTGTTTGTGTGTGTGAGAGAGAGAGAGAGAGAGAGAGAGAGAGAGAGAGAGAGAGAGAGAGCGAACGAAAGGTGGGTA
>NC_089773.1:3920000-3930000 GCF_040412425.1 Macrobrachium rosenbergii
AAATAAACAACAGCAGGCAGAAAAAAAATATCAAACATACGTCCTCCATCGGGGCACCAAGACAGCCCTCAGCTGTGCAACAGGGACAAAAACCCACCAACCACAAAACCCCGATGGAGACGTCAGGATAGCCTCACGCTGTCATCAAAGATGAGCAGCTCGTGGTCACACGACTACTCATGGTCACACTCCACCTCTACGACGTGCTCCACGCCGTAGGCGTGCTCCAATTTGCTGCTCAAAACTCGACCAACGTCGACTCCAAAAAACTGCCTGCTGCTGCTGCCACTGCCGCTACTTTTGCTGCCCTACCAGACCCGACTGGCGAAAGAAAAACGGCAGCTCACCGACGAGAACATCAAAACAAAAAAACTTGAAGGTAAGGAGGCAGCAATCCACAAAAGGAACGAGCGGGGAACCAGCAGTTCCCGCAAAACCATCATAACGTGACACCTCCCCACCTAAAAGAAAAAAAAAAAATATATTTTTTTTTTTTACACTCATGATCCCCTCCAATGCCGTAACAACCCCGCCAGCCAAAACAGAGCCATCCTGTCACGGTCGCCATTGTAACGACCCGAGTGGGCCGTTATGCAGGTTCTTTAATATACTCAGGACGGGGCTGTCATGACTGACGGCAGATGCAACAAACAAAGGAGGGAAAACAACAAAAACAATAAAATGAGCTTAAAATTAATTTATTTACAATATTTACAAGTGAGTCAGGTCTGGTAAAAGATAAAAACCATAAATACAAAAATAAGCCAAAAGGCAGCACTAAACAAAAGCAAGTTAAACAAAAAGTAGCTTTAAACGAAAAAAAGGCAAAAATAAACAACAGCAGGCAGAAAAAAAAATATCAAACATACGTCCTCCATCGGGGCACCAAGACAGCCCTCAGCTGTGCAACAGGGACAAAACCCACCAACCACAAAACCCCGATGGAGACGTCAGGATAGCCTCACGCTGTCATCAAAGATGAGCAGCTCGTGGTCACACGACTACTCATGGTCACACTCCACCTCTACGACGTGCTCCACTTCGTAGGCGTGCTCAAATTGCTGCTCAAAAACTCGACCAACGTCGACTCAAAAAACTGCCTGCTGCTGCTGCCACTGCCGCTACTTTTGCTGCCCTACCAGACCCGACTGGCGAAAGAAAAACGGCAGCTCACCGACGAGAACATCAAAACAAAAAAAACTTGAAGGTAAGGAGGCAGCAATCCACAAAAGGGAACGAGCGGGGAACCAGCAGTTCCCGCAAAACCATCACTTAACGTGACATTTGGGTCTTAGGCTTTGTAGTGCCACAACTATCAAAAATGTGTAAAGAAATCGGTGGGTTAAGGGGTCTTCCTAACTCTTACAATATATATATATATATATATATATATATATATATATATATATATATATATATATATATATATATATATATATAGTACGGATACTTGATAATGTGGACTGTTTGTCCAAGAAAGCTTGTAACTTTTGAATAAAAACTCCATTAGATACCATCCAGTTTGAATGAGGTCCTTTTAGTAATTCTACTAATGCACAGAACAATTGTGTATGTGATAAAGTTAATATATATATATGTGTGTGTGTGTGTGTGTGTGTGTGCGTGTGTGTATAGTGACAAGCGCATCCAGAACGTGTGGAGGCATCGAGAGTTATTTGCTTGCCTTAGTTTTTTAGCTTATACTGTTAAATATGACGATAAAATCCTTTTTATCTATTGTTAAATATGACGATAAAATCCTTTTTATCTATCATTTCCTGATTAAAACTAATTCTCTATTATAAGTCATTACGTTCAGTAAAATTTAATCAAAAACAGTAATAATTTTCCATTATTTGTTCTGTCAAAAATAAGGCTTTCAAAGAAACCAACAAAATTCCTACACCTTCTTCAAACAATAGCCATCAAAGTGTCCAAATTTTCTTTACTTTTAGCTGATGTGAAAAAAATAATAGCAATCAAAGTGTCCAAATTTTCTTTACTTTTAGCTGATGTGAAAAAAATGATAGCAGTCAAAGTGTCCAAATTTTCTTTACTTGTAGCTGATGTGAAAAAAATGATAGCAGTCAAAGTGTGCACATTTTCTTTACTTTTAGCTGAGGTGAAAAAAGTAATAGCAATCAAAGTGTCCAAATTTTCTTTACTTGTAGCTGTTGTGAAAAAAATAGCAGTCAAAGTGTCCAAATTTTCTTGTAGCTGATGTGAAAAAATAATAGCAATCAAAGTGTCCAAATTTTATTTACTTTTAGCTGATGTGAAAAAAATATATAAAATAATCTTAATTTCTCCCATTTTACACAAGAAATGGAAAACGCTTATGAAGTTCTTATTATTTTCCCCTCTCATCCTCAGGCTAAAATTAGCAAGTATTTTACTGACAGAAACTATAATTCCTATCAACCCCTCTCTTTCGGAGATCCTCCTCCCCCAAAAAACTTTCTCTTTGTTTATTTAAACCTTCAAAAATTTCGCTCATTCCTTTCATGGAATCAGTGAAAATGCACTTTAAAATACATGTTTTTTTAATCGGTCAAAAAGCCTTACTGAAAGCGTTCGTTTTCATCCCATCCAATATGCAAGTTCGCTTCTTATTACCTTTTTTCAATTTTATTTTTTTTTTGGGGGGGGGGTCCTTTTTTGTGGGGCGTGCAAAACTCTTGAACTTCCATTAACCTCGGAAGTGAAAGAAAACCCTCTTTTTAATCCTTATCTTTAAAAGCCTTCTTTCTTTGGCGATGAGGAAAATTGGTTGTAAACCAGACGTTGGAGCCGAGAAGCCTCGACCTGGAGGACTGTAGGAAGAGATAATTGAGATTAAAAAAATGATTTAATTTTTTTTACATTTTGAATTCAGCATTTTTTTTATTCTGTCTGCTTTGCAGTGTTGCTATTTTTGTACTTACTATTCCCTTTTATTTTGCGTTCTTTCCTACTTTTTCCAGTTCGCATCAGCTTTATTACTTTTTATTCATTATTTTCTAAAGCTGCGTGATGTTTCCACCTCATATTCTATATGATTTCTATCTTCTTATCATTAATTCATATAACTGTTTATATATGTCTAATTTTTTTTGTCAATCTTTCCAGCAGTTTTGTCGTGATATCAGTTTATAGTTTTTCTTGTTCCGTTTTTCTTCCCTTAATAAATAATTTTTCTTCATTCCCAAACTTGATTTGATTGGAATTTTTGTCCTTCATTTTCCTCATTTTGCTTCAAGAAATACAGAAGACATTTTTTCCTAAAACCGTTGCAATAGCATCGTTCCTTCCGCGTGCTTGAAATCACTGCTTGAAAATGACACCCACTGAAGGAACCTAAAAGTTTCCAGTGTTTTTTGATGTTCCAGGAAAAGTGTCATTCCAGGACAGTGCTCTCTCTCTCTCTCTCTCTCTCTCTCTCTCTCTCTCTCTCTCTCTCTCTCTCTCTCTCTCTCTCTCTCTCTCTATTCAATATCCTTTCTGTTAGCCAAGTGATGGATGGCTTATATGAGTACAGGCGTCCCCGATCGTTAATTCCGAATCTGTCGTCTTCATTTAACCAATTTTGGTAAATAGAACGCAACTTGTCGTCATCATATTTTCGCGTTCTTTTTAGTAAACACACCATGAGGAGGAGACAAGTTGTTAATTTTTTTTTTTTGCTTTATCTCACACGAAACTTTAGCTAGAGAATAGCTTTGTGTGGTCTCTCTGTCTCTTTCTCTCTCTTTAGATAAAAATTATATGGTTCGATTCACAAGTTCTTGACGCACGTCTGCCATTCAGAGGTCAAAACTTTTGTTTTGACAACGATGCCTAAAATGACGTCTGAGTTTGTGCGGTTAGAATGACGAAGGTACAAGAAAGTGGCATGGCTGATTAACTGAACTAGTTTAAACAGAATGAAAGGAAGTTAAGAAAATTATTAGTTATTTCTCAAATGTGGGTCGAGTAACAGATATGATGTATAGGTTTGGAATTTTGATAGTTTTTTAGAATTATTAAACATCAAAAATGCATATAAACAGATATATAAATAATAAATTTAGATAGCGCTATAGATGCTGGCTTTTTCAATTCCTTTTCAGTTTCATACATTTTTAGAAAGATCTTTGGGAAGACTTAAAAACGTTCGTTTTATTTGCCTTTTTTAGTCTTCCGGATAACATGAGTCAATTATCATCTGATAAAAGCTATAATTTTTATCACCTCATTTCATTTCAGGATGTACCACAAAAGAAAGAATCTGTTTATTTCAACCGTCAAAAGGCTCGCCCATTCCTTTCATGAATTCAGCCAAAAATCACTTTCTTGAAAACACCTCTCATACTTTTTTTTTCAATCAGTCAAAAAGCCTTACTGAAAACGACCATTTTCATCCCATCCAATATGCAAGGTTCGCTTGTAATTACCTTTTTTCTATTTTTAGTTTTTCTTTTGGTTCTTTTTTGTGGGGCGTGGAAAACTCCTGAACTTCCATTAACCTCGAAAGTGAAAGAAAACCCTCTTTTTAATCCGTATCTTTAAAAGCCTTCTTTCTTTGGCGATGAGGAAAATTGGTTGTAAACCAGACGTTGGAGCCGAGAAGCCTCGACCTGGAGGACTGTAGGAGGAGAGATAGAGGAAATAAAGAAAATTATTTTATTTTTCTGCTTTCCAGTGTTCCTATTTTTGTACTTAGTATTTCTTTTTATTTTGCGTTCTTTCCTACTTTTTCCAGTTCACTTCAGCTGTATTACTTTATATTCATCATTTTCTAAAGCTGTGTGATGTTTCCAGCTCATATTCTATATAATTTCTATCTTCTTATCATTAATTTATATAACTTTTATATATATATATATATATATATATATATATATATATATATATATATATATATATATATATATATATATATATATATAATATAATTTTTGTCAATCTTTCCAGCAGTTGTGTCGTGATTTCAATTTATAATTTTTCTTGTTCCTTTTTTCTTCCCCGAGTAAATATTTGTTTACGTCATTCCCAGACATGATTAATGTTTCTGTCCTTCATTTTCCACATTTTCCTTCAAAAAATACGCAAGACATTTTTTCCTAAAACCGTTGCAATGGCAGCATCGTTCCTTCAGCGTGCTTGAAATCACTGCTTGAAAATGACACCCATTGAACGAACCTAAAAGTTTCCAGTGTCTTTTGATGTTCCAGGAAAAGTGTCATTCCAGGGCAGTGCTCTCTCTCTCTCTCTCTCTCTCTCTCTCTCTCTCTCTCTCTCTCTCTCTCTCTCTCTCTCTCTCTCTCTCTCTCTTTCTTCAATATCCTTTTTGTTAGTCAAGTGATGGATGGCTTATACAGGCGTCTCCGATCATTAATTCCGAATCTGTCGTCTTCATTTAACCAATTTTGGTAAATAGAACGCAACTTGTCGTCATCATATTTTCGCTTTCTCGATATTAAACACAACCTGAGGAGGAGACAAGTTTTCCTTTTTTTTTTTTCTTTTTTTTTTATTTTTCACCAAACTTTAGCTAGAGAATAGCTTTGTGTGGCCTCTCTCTCTCTCTCTCTCTCTCTCTCTCTCTCTCTCTCTCTCTCTCTCTAGGTAAAAATTATATGGTTCGATTCAGAAGTTCTTGACGTAAGTCTGTCATTCAGAGGTCAAAACTTTTGTTTTGGCAACGTTGCCTAAAATGACGTCTGAGTTTTTATGGTTAAATGAATAAGATACGACAAAATGGCATTGCTGATTAACTGACCTTGTTTAAACAGAATGAAAGTAAGTTAAGAAAATTAGTAATTATTTCTCAAATGTGCGTCGAGTAATAGAAATGGTGTATAGGGTTGGAATTTTGACAGTTTTTTAGACTTATTAAACATCAAAAATGCATATAAGCAGATATATAAATAATAAACTTAGATAGCGCTATAGATGCTGTCTTTTTCAATTCCTTTTCAGTTTCATTCATTTTTAGAAAGATCTTTGGGAAGACTTTTAAAAACGTTCGTTTTATTTGCCTTTTTTAGTCTTCCGGATAACATGAGTCAATTATCTTCTGGTAAAAGCTATAATTTTTTTTCACCTCATTCATTTCAGGATGTATCACAAAAGAAAGAATCTGTTTATTTCAACCCTCAAAAGGCTCGCCCATTCCTTTCATGAATTCAGCCAAAAATCACTTTCTTGTAAAGACATCTCATGCTGTTTTTTTTTAATCAGTGAAAAAGCCTTACTGAAAGCGTTCATTTTCATCGCATCCAATATCCAAGGTTCGCTTGCAATTACCTTTTTTCTAATTTTATTTTTTTGTTTTTGGTTCTTATTTGTGGGGCGTGCAAAACTCTTGAACTTCCATTAACCTCAAAAGTGGAAAAAACCCATCTTTTTAATCCTTATCTTTAAAAGCCTTCTTTCTTTGGCGATGAGGAAAATTGGTTGTAAACCAGACGTTGGAGCCGAGAAGCCTCGACCTGGAGGACTGTAGGAAGACACAAAGGAAATAAAAAAAATAATTTTGTTTTTTTACATTTTGAATTCAGCATTTTTTATTCTGTCTGCTTTCCAGTGTTCCTAATGTTGTACTTAAGATTTCTTTTTATTTTGCCTTCTCTCCTTTTCAATTTGACATCAGCTTTATTACTTTTTATTCATTATTTTCTAAAGCTGCGTGATGTTTCCAGCTCATATTCTATATGATTTCCATCTTGTTATCATTAATTCATATAATTTTATATATATATATATATATATATATATATATATATATATATATATATATATATATATATATATATATATATATATATATATATATATATCAGTAGTTTATAATTTTTCATATTCCTTTTTCTTCCCTTAATAAATAATTTTCGTCATTCCCAGACTTGATTAAAATTTCTGTCCTTCATTTTTCTCATTTTCATTCAAAATATACAGAAGACATTTTTTCCTAAAACCGTTACAATAGCATTGTTCCTTTCTCGTGCTTGAAATCACTGCTTGAAAATGACACCCACTGAACGAACCTAAAAGTTTCCAGTGTTTTTTGATGTTTCAGGAAAAGTGTCACTCCAGGACAGTGCCCTCTCTCTCTCTCTCTCTCTCTCTCTCTCTCTCTCTCTCTCTCTCTCTCTCTCTCTCTCTCTCTCTCTCTGTTCAATATCCTTTTTGTTAGCAAAGTGATGGATGGCTTGTACAGGCCTCTTTGTCCATTAATTCCGAATCTATCGTATTCATTTAACAAATTTTGGTAAATAGGACGCAACTTGTCGTCATCATATTTTCGCTTTCTCGATATTAAACACAACCTGAGGAGGAGACAAGTTTTCCTTTTTTTTTTTTTGCTTTATTTTACACCAAACTTTAGCTAGAGAATAGCTTTGTGTGGCCTCTCTCTCTCTCTCTCTCTCTCTCTCTCTCTCTCTCTCTCTCTCTCTCTCTCTCTCTCTCTCTCTCTCTAGATAAAAATTATATGGTTCAATTCACAAGTTCTTTACTCCCGCCTGTCATTCAGAGGTCAAAACATTTGTTTTGGCAACGTTGCCTAAAATGACGTCTGAGCTTGTATGGTTAAAATGACTAAGGTACAAGAAAGAGGCATTGCTGATTAACTGACCTTGTTTTAACAGAGTGAAAGAATGTTAGGATTATTAATTATTTCTCAAATGTGGGTCGATTAATAGAAATGGTGTATAGGTTGGAATTTTTATAGTTTTTTTTTAGACTTATTAACCATCAAAAATGCATATGAGCAGATATATAATAATTAACTTAGATAGCGCTATAGATGGTGGCTTTTTCAATTCCTTTTGTTTCATTCGTTATTTTAGAAAGATCTTTGGGGAGACTTTTAAAAACGTTCGTTTTATTTGCCGTTTTTTAGTCTTCCGGATAACATGAGTCAATTATCTTCTGATAAAAGCTATAATTTTTATCACCGCATTCATTTCAGGATGTATCACAAAAGAAAGAATCTGTTTATTTCAACCCTCAAAAGGCTCGCCCATTCCTTTCATGAATTCAGCCAAAAATCACTTATTGTAAAGACATCTCATGCTGTTTTTTTTTTAATCAGTCAAAAAGCCTTACTGAAAACGTTCATTTTCATCCCATCCAGTATCCAAGGTTCGCTTTTTATTACCCTATTTCTATTTTTTATTTTTTCTTCTGGTTCTTATTTGTGGGGCGTGCAAAACTCTTGAACTTCCATTAACCTCGAAAGCGAAAAAGAACCCTCTTTTTCATTCTTATGTTTAAAAGCCTTCTTTCTTTGGTGATGAGGAAAATTGGTTGTAAACCAAACGTTGGAGCCGAGAAGCCTCGACCTGGAGGACTGTAGGAAGAGAGACAAAGGAAATAAAGAAAATTATTTTACTTTTTTTTACATTTTAAATTTAGCATTGTTTATTCTGTCAGCTTTGCAGTGTTGCTATTTTTGTACTTACTATTTCCTTTTATTTTGCGTTCTTTCCTACTTTTTCAGTTCACATCAGCTTTATTACTCTTTATTCATTAATAATTTCTAAGGGTATGTGATGTTTCCAGCTCATATTCTATATGATTAATATCTTCTTATTATTAGTTCACATAACTTTTTAATATCTTATTATTAATTCACATAACTTTTTAATAATATATCTTCTTATTGTTAATTCACACAACTTTTTATCATATTTTTGTCAATCTTTCCGGCAGTTATGTCATGATTTCACTTGATAACTTTTCATATTCCTTTTTTCTCCCCTGAGTAAATATTTATTTTCGTCATTCCCAGACATGATTGAAGTTTCTGTCGTTCATTTTCCTCATTTTCTTTCAAAATACACAAAGACATTCTTTTCCTAAAACCGTTGCAATGGCAACGTTCCTTCCGCGTGCTTGAAATCACTGCTTGAAAGTGACACCCATTGAACGACCCTTAAAGTTTCCAGCGTCTTTTGATGTTCCAGGTAGAGTGTCGTTCCAGGACAGTGCCCTCCCTCTCTCTCTCTCTCTCTCTCTCTCTCTCTCTCTCTCTCTGTACATCTATCTATTCTATCTCTTTTTTTATTCGGTAAGTAATGGATGGCTTTTGCAGGCCACTGTTTTCATCAATTCTGAATCTGTCGTCTTCATTTAACCAGGTTTTTGTTTAGTAAAACGCAACTCGTCCTCATCATATTTTTTCGCTTTTTTAATAATGAAACACAACTGAGGAGGAGGGAGTAAGTTTTATTCTTAATATTTGCATTATTTTACACCAAACTTGAATTAGAGGATACCTTCATGTGTTCTATAACTCCCCCTCTTTTCCCTGATAAAAATGAAACGGGTCGACTCACAATTTCTTTGTAAACGTCTGTCGTCAAAGGTCGAAAAGGTCTGGTACTGGCAACGCTGTTGTAAAATACGTATGAGTTTATATATTGAACATGCCTGAAATAAATAGTAATTGATAATATATAAACGGAATTAAGAGGCTAAGAAAATAATTGTTTTTCAGATTTGTGTGAAGTAACAGAAATTGTGAGCAAGTTCTGGGCCCTGTTAGTTTTCATTAAAATATTAAAGTTGAAAAAGGCAAATGAAATTATATAGAAAAAGATCTTTTAGTAAATTAAACGTAGATCTGGATTCAGAGTTCGGTTTTCATGTCTCTTTGTTAATAGACGGACTAAAATTGACCTGGTTTTAGTTTTCTGTGAAAGAAAACTATTGTGCCGGATTTCTCTGTGTGTCCGCACTTTTTTTCTGGTCTCCCTCAGACCTTAAAAACTACTCAGGCTAGAGGGCTGCAACTTGTTATGTTGATCATTCACCTTTCAATCATCAAGCATACCGAATTGCAGCCCTGCAGCCTCAGTTGTTTTTATTTTATTTAAGGTTAAAGTTAGCCATAATCGTGCTTCTGGCAGCAATATATGATAGGCCACCAGCGGGCCGCCGTTAAAGTTTCATCGGCCGTGGCTCATACAGCATTATAGCGACACCACCGACAGATAGATCTATTTTTGGTGGCCTACGCTGTAGTAGCGGCTGT
>NC_089773.1:3955000-3957500 GCF_040412425.1 Macrobrachium rosenbergii
AGCAACGCAAAACAGTATCGTAAAAACGGAAGCAGAATCGCAGTACCATATTCTCGCCATATTTGCAGTGACAAAATCATCAGATCTGTCGCTATTAATAAAATTTAGCAAAACATGCCCTTCACAAAAAAGGAAAATATTATTTCGTGCAAAGACTAACAAGAAAAACATTATTTCTTTTATATTTCCGCCGTTATTTTTGGAACAGGACACCGTCAAACAATGCATTTCTTATGTTTTCCCCAAATAACATGGTTTATTCTAAAACAAAATAATAACCAGGGCAGTTACGTTTAAAAAAACAAACAAATAAAAATTCACCACTCATGAAAGATATATGTCATTGCCTAAGACTGTTTAGTTTTCTGTAAAAGAAAACTATCAAGGTGGCTTTGTCTGTCCAGTCCACACTTTTTCTGTCCTCCCTCACATCTTAAAAACTACTGAGGCTAGAGGGCTGCAAATTGGTATGTTAATAATCCACCTTCCAATCATCAGACATACCAAATTCCAGTCCTGTAGCCTCAGTAGTTTTTATTTTAGGTAAGGTTAAATTTAGCCATGATCATGCGTCTGGCAACACAACGACATAGGCCACCACGGCCGGCTGAGAATTTCATGGGCCGCGGCTCATACAGCATTATATGTTGTACAGAAAACTTGATTGAGCTGAAGAAACTTCGGCTCATTTTTACTTGTTCTTTATTAATGTGACTGCTTTCTGATCAGTTGCTTATTTCACTTTATTTCTTTGCTATACCGAAACAGGTCTCTTTTGTTATATAAAATATTTCTAGTCTGAGAAAGATTGTTTCGTGTTGAGACCTGCAGGCTTGTTCCATAGTGATAATTATAATGGATTACTCTAATATATAACTAAAATTTGGATTGGTACTGAAAGTATCCTGTTTGTATTTAGATATATGAGATATAAAAGCTCAGTAGGTTTTATTCTCTAGTGATTAATAATAATAATAATAATAATAATAATAATAATAATAATAATAATAATAATAATAATAATAGGTTTTGTTAAACAAAATGGCAGTTTCAACTACCTCCTACACATCACAAAACCACCGGAAATGAATATCGGTCAATTGCTTGCAACCATTTCAGCGCAAGAAAAGCAACTGATAAGACGAATTGAGCGTTTACTATATAAAATAAATGCTGTTGAAACTGCCATTTTGTTGAACAAAACCTGTATTAAAGAAGGTCTTTTTCCTAATAATAATAATATAATATAATATAATATAATAATAATAATAATAATAATAATAATAATAATAATAATAATAATAATAATATATAATAATAATATTGTTCATGACCATCTTGGAGATTGTGAAAAAATGTGACCATATTTATAGATGTCATCTAACCCCACCCGAACTGCAACTCCACACACACACACACACACACACACACACACACACACACACACACACACACACACACACACACACAAGACCCCGAGAGCCGTGGCAACAGCAGCCTTGGTTAAAGGGATATAGATCAAGGCCTCCATTAAAAGAGGAATTCGCCAGGAAAAGGGCCTTCTCCTGATAAGGTTTCCCCGAAGGGCGTTCCACTCCGGAGCCTAAGTGAGTTATAGCTCTCGAACACTGTCGCTTGTCCCCCCCCCCACCCCCACCCCCCGGTGCTGCTGTCGTGGACACGCCAGCGCTGTGGGTTGACGAAATCTCTAGAAATAAAGACGTAAAATGTGATTTTTTTTTTTGTCGGTGCTTTGCACGCAGACGCTTATATGTACCTTTAGGATGTGACGTCAGCTTTTGTACTTTGCACAAATACACTTTTATGTATACTTAGAATGTGTTATCATTTTTTGTACTTTGTACACAGGCACGTAAATGTACCTTTAGGATGTGTTGTCATTTTTGTACTCTGTACACATACATGTATGTACCTTTAGGATGTGTTATCATTTGTTGTACTTTGTACACATACACGTAAATGTACCTTTAGGTTGTGTTATCATTTTTGTACTTTGTTCACATACACTTATATGTATATTTAGAATCTGTTATTTCTTGTACTTTGTACACATATACACGTATATGTACCCTCGAAATGTGTTGTCATTTTTTTGGTACTTTGTACACACACACACAAAAACACACACACGCGCTTGCACGTATCTTTAGAATGTGTTATCATACACTTCGTTTGATAAATTGTCGTTTCAGTGAACGTGTCAAATAAAATATGAAAGGAAAATAGGGAGTGAAAGAAAATATTACAAAGATAAAAGAAAAAAGAGAAATACAAACGGAAAAATTATTTTTTAAACTTTAGAAAATATTAATTGTTACTGTTTATTTTCGTTATTATTTAATTATTCCTATTGTGCGTATTATTTCATGCCACACCCGTCAACCTATCAGATCTCACGTCTTGCCAAGTGTGATTGTCAAAATCTCGTTAAAATGGCCTCCATTTTTGGTCACCCACTCGCAGACTGATCAAACCCGGC
>NC_089773.1:3962500-3980000 GCF_040412425.1 Macrobrachium rosenbergii
TGGCAAATAAGGAAATAAATACTAGCAAAACGCTGACAGCCAATGACAGAAATGTATGTGACACTTTTCTTTTGCACCAAGATGTTAAGCCTGTTCAGCTACAGGAGTAACGGCTTTAATGGTTGTTAGTCCAAGAGGTGTAACAACCCAACGACATTTCGCAAACGACCCTGTTTCCTGGAAACAGCTGTAGCTTCATTTATCTCCCGAGAAACAAAGCTTTTTCTTAGTCCTTCTGGACATCAAATCGAAGTAACTTGACCTTCAACTTTCAAAACCTTCCCCTTACATACTGCAGACACTGACATCCTTTACCACCAGTAGAATGGCTTCTAATTACTGGCCTAACCCCCGCCCTGATACAATCATTGAGTTGCCCTACGAATTCGAGTCCCCAGCGGACCGTGTTTCCAGATACGGCGTCTTCCCCGTTTACCTGCAGAAGGAGGCCGAGCCGCTGTTCGACCACTTCGTCGAGAACTACATCATCGACGCTTATCTGAACCAAAGCAAGGACAGGAGAGCCTGCGCGTATCAAATTCGACACGGAGTGCTCGTGTGAGTATGGAGGTGGGAAAGACGTGCCATATTGGTTGACACATTGTGAAAAGATAGAGCTTGTTTTGCTGTTCTCCAGTGTACCGTGTTTGGCAAGATATTCTGTTCTATTCAATTCTTGGCCACCTGCGTCCGGTTTTAGCCTATTATCTCTTCTTCAGTTTGATTACCCGTTCGCACAGGCCATTGCTGTAGCGTGAATTTCGCGCTGTTCGAACAGCACCTTACAAACAACCTCGTTTGCGAGGTGCTGTTCGAACAGTTCCATACAAACAACCTCGTTTTCCGGAAGAGTTGATATGGATGAGAAATACCTGGGTTCTGCTCGGACCTGTTAAGTCTCGATTGACTTAATTTGCCTTATTTTCGATTCCGTTAGAAACTAAAAGTTTTCCGCCTTGCACTGCGATCCGTTCAAAAGAGCACTGGAACTAGTTTCATTTGCTTGCATATATTTTTGCATGTTGCCCAGTCCCTTTCCTATGGGGCGTCACATGGGTGACCGGTAATAAAGTCACAGGGGAAAAAAAGTCGATTTAATTTATGGTGGCTGGCAATAAAGTCACGGTGGAAAAATTCACAGTATATCTTGGAGGTCATTATCTTTATGATATTTACAGTCTTTTGTTTGTGTTTATGCGGAAATCCCCAACGGGCTTGTACTAAACACGCCGCATAGGTGGACACCCTTGGGGGCAACTATCCTTGTACTAAACACGCCGCATAGCCGCATAGGTGGACACCCTTGGGGCAACTATCTAGGAAAGATTGTGACTTTTTTTCCCTGTGACTTTTTTTCCCTGTGACTTTTTTCCCTGTGACTTTTCCCCCTGTTACTTTTTTCCCATTACTTTTTCCTGTGACTTTTTTCCCGTGTCCTTTTCCTGTGACTTTTTTCCTGTTACTTTTTTCTCTGACTGACTTTTTTCATGTTACTTTTTTCTGTGACTGACTCTTTTACCTGGATTCGTTACATGAATTGGACAGACATGGGGGGGGGCGGTGTTTTAGAATTCAACTAGAAGTTAGACTTCATGCAACAAGCAAGAATTAATTCGTTTCATATCAAATTAATAATAGTATTTTCCTTGAGAAAGATAAGCACTAAACAAGCAGGCCGCATAACTTAACCACCAACATTAAGGTCTCTGCGTTCCAGGCAGAAATTACTGTGAATGTGGCGTCAATTCGAATCTGCCATCTACCAATTTTTGTAATCAAATATCTGTATTTAATTTATATCAATATGTTCTTGAGGAAAGTGCTATCTTCCTCCTGCTTGCTACAGGAGTTCGGCCTTTTTAGCTTTTAGTATTACTGTAGGCATTACTTGAGGTTGTTTGCAGCGTCCCTTCCTAAGGCCCCTAGCTGCAACCCCTTTCATTCCTTTTACTGTACCTCCTTTCATATTCTGTCTTCCATCTTGCTTTCCCTAACCGTTTCCTAACAGTTGATTCATAGTGCAGCTGTGAGGTTTGCCTCCTGTTACACCTTTCAACCCTTTTTCTCTGTCAATTTCCGTTTCAGTGCTGAATGACCTCATTGGTTCCAGCGCTTGGCTTTTGGCCTAAATTCAATATTCTGTTCTCTTCTGTTACTGTTAATATTATTACAGTTAACACTGTATCTACGCGAGGTCTTAAACTGCTCTTAATATCATTATTGCAGTTATTTTCCCTGCAAGAGTTTTCATTATTCACCCAAATTTTGCAGGAAAATTCGATGCCCAGATTGGTGGGGCAGGACCATTCGCCGGGGGCGTCTTCCGACCCCCCTTGTCACGGTCCTCTTTTCTGCCCCGGATGATCCGGACCTGCCGAGAAACTTGGAGATCCACATCAAAGACGAGTCCATCGACAACTTCTTCAATGAGAAGCTTGAGGAGATGTTGAGTCATATCGTAGTGTCAAAGGTTAAATCCTTTTAAAAAGTTTTTTTTTCTTAGGGTCAGAGGTTAAAAGGATCTTAGGGTCAAAGGTTAAATCCTTTAAGAAAAATTTTTATCATAGGGTCAAAGGTTAAGTCCTTTTAAAAAGTGTTTTTTTATCGTAGGGTGAGAAGTTAAAAGGATCTTAGGTCAAAGGTTAAATCCTTTTAAAAAAATTTATCTTAGGGTCAAAGGTGAAAAGGATCTTAGGGTCAAATGTTAAATCCTTTTAAGTTTATTTTTTGTCTTAGGGTCAAGGATTAAAAGGATCTTAGGGTCAGACGTTAAATTCTTTTAAAAAAATTTCATCTTAGGGTCAAAGATTAAATCCTTTTAAAAGATTTTTTATGTTAGGGTCAAAGGTTAAAATTATCTTATCGTCAAAAGTGAAAAGGGATCTTAGGTTCAAAGGTTAAATCCTTTTAAAAAAGTTTATTTTTTATCCTAGGGTCAAAGGTTAATTCCTTTTAAAACTTTTTTCCTATCTTAATGTCAAAGGTTAAATCCTATTAAAAAGTTTTTTTTCTATCTTAGGGTCAAAGGTTAAATTCTTTTAAAAAGTTTTTTTTTATCTTAAGGTCAAAGGTTAACTCCTTTTTAAAAAAAATTTCATTTTAGGTTCAAAGGTTAAATCCTTTTAAAAAGTGCATTTTTATCTTAGGGTCAAAGGTTAAAAGGATCATAGGGTCAAAGGTTAAATCGTAAATTTTTTTTTTTAATTAAAGTGCTATAAAAGTGTGTACGTTTCTCGATAGGTGGAAAGGAATGAAACTTTCTCTTTAACTGTCGAATATTCAGCAACAATGAGAACATAGATTTGTATGATACTTTCCCTTTAAACTTAAAAAAAAACTTGATTATTTTACTACTGTAACCTGAAATGTTGAAGTTAACCTTTTTTTCAACTGTATTTTAATTATAATTTTAAAATAGGTTTTCCTAGATAGGCCACTTGGCAATTATACTCGTAATTTTTACGAGTACAATGAAAATATATCAATAAAAAAGTAAATAAAAATAATATAAACTATATAAAAATGAAATATATATATATAAAAATAAATAAATAAAAAAAATATTAATCGCACTCCTGATTTTAAGCGTGTTTTCAACAAGCAGTGTTTTGGTTTTATGTAACCGGTCTCTCGTCTTGTTTCGCGTGGAGGAAAATGCATTTATAATAAAAAATAAATATATATGAAATACTAATATAAATTTATTTGTATCCTTTTTCCAAGTCTGCTAAAAACTTTCCAACTCAAACCACACGAAGCACATTTCCTGGTGTACAGTTATCTGAAAAACTGCTATATCTAGGTTCATAAATATTGAGTTTAGTTATACTTAACGTGTGAACAAAAACTTTTAACAACAAATCATTTTTAATAGGTGAATGATTAAGCCATGAGCAGTAAAAGCTTAAATCCACCATAAAAGTCTTTTGGAAACTCGTAAATTGAGTTAAATTTGTTGCTGTAACAAGAGTTATTTTTTGACAAAAATTCTGTGGTAACATATAGGCCCCGCAAGTATCCTGATCAAGACCTGAATCAACCCCTATTATAAAATTGAAAATGTTGGTAACGAGACGATAATGATAGATTTCTTGTCAAACGTATTTTTCCAGGGCAATGAAAGTTTTTCCCGTTCGTGGCCTCATGAGTTGTCGAACGCTAAGATATTTTCTACATTACTTTACTATATCTGTATGTTATAATTAGAAATGGCAATTGGGTATCATAGATCAGTAATTATCATAGTTATCCAGATGCTATTATTAACAGTATTTAAAGTTAATAGCACGAAACTGCAATTTGCTTGAAATTCGCATCACTGGCAGCAACAATACAGGAAGCAGCGGAATAAAAATCTCGATTGCAGATCAAATCTTTGATCTACAAAATAAGCAAATCGGCAGTTTTCTGAAGTTAGGTGAGTCGTTTTAAGATGACTACAAAAAAATCACGCTCAGTAGTTTGTTTCCCCCAATACCGTGAAAGACAGAAACATGACAAATGAAATAAGAAACCGTGAAAAATGAGTATTCGTCTCGGGAAGGACGAGGCAACGAAGTATGTTAGTGTTATTGAGTTGTTTGACGACGGAGCTGGGTAGTTCTCCGAGTCCTCGTGTTGAGAAGGAAATTATTCTGTGCCGGTGAAGCGCAGAACATTGTCATTTGGGGGTCGCTTGGTCGCGGCCACTCTCCCAGGCTCTGCTCAGGCTTGGTTTCATTACGGTTAGGCTTGATATCTTTGACAAGTTTGAATCTCGTGACTTCGGTTCGAGTCGAGTTGATTTACCGTTATCATAGCAGTCCTTAGAATTGGGTACTTAATGTAATAAGTTAAAAAAAAGGCTTAATTTCTGTTCTTGTTTCCTGAATGAAGCTCTTCAATTGTACTTGAAGACTATATAGCTTGTAGCCTTTGTGACAGGCTTATTTTTATACACGTACCTTATACTTTAAGAATGTAGTTCAATTAGCCTTTATGATTGATGCTTTTAGTATTTCATATTTTCCAGGTTTTGGTGTAGCGACAATTAAACTTTTGTAAATATAAATATTACTGCTATTCTTGGACTACAAAGAATACTACTTTGATATTTATTTTTATTTTCTGGAATGTTTTGACTGTCATTCAGCTTTACTCTTTAACTCATTTTTTTTCTCCTAGTTTTAAAGCATAGGCCAAGAGTCATCTATTTTTTACTAAAAATTTAATATTTTTCTGGCTCGGCAGATACCTGGTGGTCCACAATGGTTTTCGTGGAATCCAAACTACTCTATGAAGCGGAGGAAATTTCTCCCAAACTACGCTTGTGAGAAACAGTAAATTGAAGTTAAAATTCTTAAGCCAGGGTAACTTCTCTCAAGCTACTCGGAAAATTTGCGTCTTCCCTTCAAAAGGTGAGATCTACCAAATTTTTCTTAAACTAACCACACCAACTTTTGAATTTTTAACTAGCTAAACGAATTCTTATAGCAACCTAACCGACTTTTTGCATTTTGAAGTAACCAGACCGGCCTAATCAACAAAACGGTTTTTTTGCTTGTTTTTAGCCAGCCAAACCAATTTGTTGTATTTAGCCAACCAAACCAATTATTTTAGCCAACCCAGCCAATTTTTTATTTTTAGCCAACCACCTCCACTTTGTTTTTAGCCAACCAAACAAACTTTTTTGTTTTTTTAATCGACCAAACCAGCCTTTTATCTTTGTAATCAAACAAACCAACCTTTTTTTTACCTCCACCCCTATGTAGGGGTGGAGGCCCCTCTCGTGCCCTGTCCCATAGGTCCTAGGACCTATGGGCAGGTGCACGGGAGTTTCAAACCAATTAATTCATTCAATTTAAGGTACCAGTGAGTGCCCATTTTAATCATTTCCATAAGTTAACGTAACTTGACAAAGTATTTTTCAGTCATTTTTAGAAGTTACCGTAAGTTTTTAGAAGTTAACGTAACTTTTTAGAAGTTACCGTAACTTTTTAGAAGTTACTGTAACCTTTTGTAGAAGTTAACGCAACTTTTGTAGAAGTTAACGTAACTTTTGTAGAAGTTAACGTAACTTTTGTAGAAGTTAACGTAACTTTTGTAGAAGTTAACGTAACTTTTGTAGAAGTTAACGTAACTTTTGTAGAAGTTAACGTAACTTTTGTAGAAGTTAACGTAACTTTTGTAGAAGTTAACGTAACTTTTGTAGAAGTTAACCTTACTTTTGTAGAAGTTAACGTAACTTTTGTAGAAGTTAACGTAACTTTTGTAGAAGTTAACGTAGCTTGACAAAGTTTTTTTTCAGACGTTTTTCGAGCTTAACGTAACTTGGGAAAAGTTTGTTTCAGTAGCAGTTAACGTAACTTTTAGATTTTTCCATTAATTTTTAGAAGTTAATGTAACTTTACAAAGTTTTTTCATTAGCTTTTAAAGGTAACGTAACTTGGACAAAGTTTGTTTCAGTAGCAGTTAACGTAACTTTTAGGTTTTTCAGTCATTTTTAGAAGTTAACGTAACTTTACAAAGTTTTTTCAGTCATTTTTAGAAGTTAACGTAACTTTACAAAGTTTTTTCAGTCATTTTTAGAAGTTAACGTAACTTTACTAAGTTTTTTTTCTGTCATATTTAGAATTTCACGTAACTTGAAGTTTCTTCTCTTTTTTTTGAAGATTTGCAAAGTAATGTAACTGCTTATCTTCAACTCTTTAAGACTGTAAATTTTGCCTCGAAATGTCGTTAGTAGTTAAAATATTTTAATGTAACTGTTGGTTTTGTCTTCGAAGTTAAGTATACCTTAGTTTAACCAGACCACTGAGCTGATTCACAGCTCTCCTAGGGCTGGCCCGAAATTTGGTGATAAGAGAGAACAGAATTAAGTTACCGTTAGTTTTTCAGTAACTCGGGAGACTAAAGTTAATATTAAAATAGTTTTGTAATTCATTTAAATTTCCAAAATTCATTAGTAATTTGATTATACATTTGGACCTCTTCTTAACTCTTAAGGATTTAATTTTTAAGACGTTTTCAGGAAAAACTGACATAGTTGTTTGGTAACACATTGCTTTAAAAAAAGGTGTATCGTTATTCTTTTGTATTTTAGAAATTTTTAGTTTTTAAACTTCGTAAACCGTAGCTTTCAGTAGTTCATAGTTCAAAACGTAACCGTGT
Source organism: Macrobrachium rosenbergii (assembly GCF_040412425.1). NCBI lineage: Eukaryota > Metazoa > Arthropoda > Malacostraca > Decapoda > Palaemonidae > Macrobrachium > Macrobrachium rosenbergii. The sequence continues at coordinate 3,969,650 of NC_089773.1, forward strand.
TGTCAGTAGTTTAAAGGCAATAACTGTAATAAATTATACTGAAGCCAATAATACAATGAACAGACCTCAGTTTTCATTATAATACAATGGACAATTCTATGTTTGCCTATAGCGATTAAGCATGCAATAAACTTATTGCCATTAATAAAGTTGATCGACTGGATTTCAGCCTTACCTTTACCGAGCAGACATAACAAATAGAACTTTGGTAGTTGGAACTTTTGCAGTTAAACCTTTGTAATTTCGTTAGGCAGCACTGGCCTTTAGGGGTTTTATATCAGGGGTTCCCTACTTGTCTGGTTCGAGTTCACCCCTTCCAGGCACCCTTATTAGCAATCCATTTTTGTTAGTATTCTGTATTAAACTCAGTGTCACTATGACCAAACTTTGGATAACTAAGTATCGATACCTCTGACATCAGGGATGAGAAAGGTAATTGAGGAGACAGATTTTTCTATAGTTTTAAAAATAATTCCCCAAATATTGCGGCACCTTCCGTAGCATCTAACAGCACCCTTTGGGAACCATGGTTTTTATAGTAGTTCCTTTGGTCACTATCAAGTTAACTTTTTCGGGTGCCCCTGGCCACTAGGTATGCTAGCGCTTGTTTTACCTTGTTTGAATTTTATTTAATATATTTATGTTCTATTTAATATATTTATAATTTATTGTTGGGGACCTATAGTCAAAGGCTTCACGACTAAAGATTTGTAAGTGGTTGTTCTGCATAGGAGAAATTTGGATCTCTTAAATCAATCAACCCTTAATTTACTGACTTTATAAGAGTCTGGTATTTAAATTATTAGTAATATAATTGCTACAAACATTTTCTGCATGGCATGTTTGGCTATTTAAGTTGTGCTTACTGAAAAAGTTACTTAAGACAATGCAAGCAGAATACTACTTCTGTTACTCCAAAGCCCCTGTGTTAATTGCTGTAACCCCAGAGTGGTTTCTAAATGTGGTTTCTAAATGAGATAGCTGCGTGGGAAACCTGTTTAAGGCTTCTAGCTCTCCCATCCTGAGTAGACCATTAGTTGATAGCCCCTACAGGGATTAGTGCCATCAGTACACCTCACGTGGTAAACTGTAGGCATTACTAAAGGATTGTTGGCAGCGTCCCTTTGGCCCTTAGTTCTACCCATTTTGTTGCCTTTTACTTTACTTTACTTTCATTCTCACTTTTCTACAACCTTGCTCTCCAACACCTCTATTTCTTCTCAGTGCAATTGTGGGGTTGTCTCCTAGTTCCACCTTTCGATCCTCCCTCTTCGTTATTTAATTTATTTTGTGGATCCCTGTATTTTGTTGTCCAACCACTCCAACTCCCTCCTTTCACAGTCTTAAGCAATGGATGACTGAAAGTTGCCCCAGTGCATGGCTTGACAGAATATTTCATCAATCAAATAATCACAAAGAAAATATAAAACTCACATATATGATTTATTTCATAATTACTGGAATGTAACATTTAATGGGATAAAAATAACTCGCGTGATTTATATTTCATACTGTAATGTAGCATTTACTGGGATAAATAAATAAAAAAAATTTCAGCTGTGCTTTTGAGGATTTTGAAGATTACAGAGCTAAAGAACAAAGCTCAAATAGTTTACCATTTTACTCTGAGGGGGAATTTAGTTATAGGATTTTATCAGCTTTCCCTTGCAGTGTTTTTTCTTGTTTTTGATTCTATTTAAAGTACTTGAGTTTTATTGGCTATTTTCACAGCCTCCCCGTAACCGGGTAGTGCCGTCAGTGCACCTCATGCGGTACACTGTAGGCATTACTTAAGGTTCTTTGCAGTGTGCCTTCCTAAGGCCCCTAGTTGCAACCGCTTTAGATCCTTTTATTGTACCTCCTTTCATATTCTCTCTCTTCCATCTGCTTTCCACTCTCTCCCAACAATTGATTCATAGTGCAACTGCTTTGAGGTTTTCCTCCTGTTACGCCTTTCAGACTTTTACTGTTAATTTCCGTTTCAGCGCTGAATGACCTCATAGGTATCAGTGCTTGGCCTTTGGCCTAAATTCAGTATTCAATTCAGTTCTATTTTCACAGCCTAGAGGATATTTTGGTTGAATTTATAGAGGAAACTCTGGCTTTTGATTAGTCTGTAGTGTAACTTTTTTTTTTTTTTTTTTTTTTTTTTTTTGCATAATTGATTACTGTGAATCCTGGTAAATAATTCCATTTCATTTCAATGTAAATTTGCTACGTATGAAAATTGTTTCCCAAAATATGAGGTTATTTAATGCCATTTTTCAAATTGAATATTCAGTTCCACAAGTAAATGGCTCATGACGTTTATTTTGACTGAACAGAGAAGATTTTTAGGTCATTTCATAGTGCTTGATGGATTTTTAAATTGAAATCCAGGTATCAGTGGAAATCCAATTATGCTGTAAATCTGGAAATAGTTTTTTTTAACAGTGTTCTTTTTTTGTCCTCCGAAAATTCACAATTTTACTGATAAAAAATGTATACAGTATATTAAAATATGATTTTGCCTCGAATGTACTGTAAAAATTTCTCAATTTTTGAGGGTGGGGGTTTTTAAGATTTTTCTTGGAAATTCATAATTTTGCTGATAAAAAAAAAAATTATATTGAAATATGATTCTGCCTGGAATATACTGTATAAATTTGTCAATTTTTTTTGGGGGGTGTGGGGTGGTGTAACATTTTTCTTAAGGGCTTTCAAGTACAATTTTTGTTAAAAATACGTTTTATTTCTCAGAAACTGATCTATTTAGCGTATGAAGTTCAAAAGTTCTTTTAAAAACCCAGAGTACTTATGTATAGGTTTATGTTAGCAAACTAGTTCTTAAGGTGAAAACTGTATAATCACCTTGTTACAGGCAGTTCAAAGGATGCTGAAAGGAAGCGAGTTATACACTTGGAAAAACTATAGTATCTTGATTACAATTGAATAATTTGGGAAGTATTAAGTGCATAACACAGGGGTCTTCCTCTCAAATGCTTTATTTTATTTTTTAATTTTTTATATACCACTTTTGTATCTAACACTTTCTTTATATATACCATTTTTTATTTCATTTTTTCATACCTTTTTTTCATACACCGTACCTGTATTGGAAATGAGAAAAATGAATATAAAATAGAGTTTTTAATTTTAATGTTAACTGAAATATAAGTGAAGAAATATTACAGAAAACAATTATATATAGGCTTAAGTAAATGTGTTCATTTATATATGACTAGCTCAAGGACAGGAAACACTTAGCCAGATAATCATATTATAACTACTGGATAACCCATTAGCCAGATAATCGCATTATTATAAATACTGGGAAACCCATTAGCCAAGATAACCACATTATCATAAATACTGGATAACCCAATCCTGAAATGAAGTACAGTTATATAAGATAGCATTCACAGAAGAATAATATGCTCTGAATCTGTATTTAACAGGTTTTATGACAGTAATGGAAAGGAAATCTTCATTTACTATTTACCATTTAATGCAGTACTATAAGAGAATGAAACCTGTTATTATAGTAGTTTGGGTGGGGTGGGGGTTGCTAGTGCTTTGAAAGGCGGTTTGGTGATGTGGTTTTATGAAAGAACGGAACGTGAAATCTAAGCAAGCTGGTGCTATTAAGACATATCCTTCAATTACTGTCATTGTTTTGGCTAAGAATTTATTACATTATTTTAAATACCGAACGTTAGTTTGGAAAATTCTACCATTCTTGCGAACTTCAATTCTTCTTTATATAAATACACTAATTATACATTACTCGATACATATTTTAATGCAGAACTAAAGCATGTTCGTTCAGTATTTCTCCCACTTAGTGGGTTAGTGCCGTCAGTACACCTCACGCGGTGCACTGTAGGCATTATTTAAGGAACTCTGCAGCCTCCCTTCGGCCCTAAGCTGCACCCTTTTTTGTTCCTTTTACTGTACCTCCTTTCATATTCATTCTCTCCCATTCACCCTATCTTAACAATTGATTCATAGTGCAACTGCAAAAGGTTTTCCTCCTGTTACGCCTTTCAAACCTCCTTTACTCGCTCTTTCCCTTTCAGCGCTGAATGACCTCATAGGTCCCAGTGCTTAGCATATCTCGTTACACTCTTTCCAAACATCACATTAACTCTCCACTGTTACCCAAAATGAGAATTCTATCAATTGATTTAAGATATGACATACTACACAGTATATAATGTATCATTTGATACATATGTCCTCATGATATACTATATGTTTCATTTGATACATATTGTATGTCCTTTCTTGTGTTAGTATTGATTTAGAGGGTGTTAAAAATCTTCATCTCAAAAGATAAATGATAAAAGTACGCTTGGTCGGTCAGAGTCCAGACGTCGACACCAGTTCGATAACTGACGCCCCTGTAACGATCGATCCGCACCTTGAACAACCTCAGTGTCGATCCCATTGAGTCCCAGACAACATCTAGGGCAACCGAATTGATGTACGACACCTGAGGTCATCGAGGGACGTAGGCTGTCTTTAAATTTGAAAAGACTTCTGATTGAAACTAGATTAATGAGAATGGTATTCAGTTTAATGGCAGGGGCATAATTAGAAATAAGACTTCATTATTCGTAAAAGCACTCCTCATGAATCAAAGGAAGGTTGTAATGAATAAAAACTTGGAAAAATTTAAAAGCTAAATTGAAAAGCTAAAAGAGACAGGAAATTAATTAATTATCACAAAAATTCTTATATAGAAATTCCATTTCGAGGTGAAACGACTTCCAACAGGACGTTATTGAAAATGCTCCATGCAAAAGAGTAGAAACTGAATTTAATTTAAAGTTAGTCATTGAAACGTAACGCCATTGTTTGTTAATAAAACATCATAAAGACTTCTGGGGTGTGTCTTCTCCTCCCCCGATTTGGGTACCCGTTCAAGTTTTTAGAAACTGCCAACTACCTGCTTTATATATATATATAATATATATATACATATATATATATATATATATATATATATATATATATATATATATAATGTAATTGTAATAGCCATAATATTATATATGTAATTCGATTTCACACATTGGGGTTTAGGCACATCATTTCAGTTTCTTCCAAAGCTTTAAGTAACATTTTCAGGCTACGGTCTCTTTTTATTCCGTAGATTTAATGTCAGTTATTTAATTTCTATTTGGAAAGGTTTAAAGTCAGCTATCTTCGTTCATTACCATCAAAATATAAGAGTCCACTAACGGCTTTCGTATGTTTTTATATTTATCCCGAACGCATTTACGTGGGTGACATTTTCCAGAGATCGTAGGTACGCGGCTATCTTTAATTCCGGAAGATCTTGGCTCCCAGTTTTGGGCGAAAAAATATGGGAAGAAAATGTAGGTGGGCGATTCATACTGAGCAGGATTCAAGGTTTGTGACTTTCTTTTATATCGAAAGATTTCCGGTTTCTGATTTTGTCTTATTTCGAAGCGTTAAAAGTAAGCCTCATTCTTAATGCAGAAGGCTCCTGATACCCGACTTTCCATTCTTAGGTAAAGGTTTGATAGAGGATTTAGAGAAGAGAGAGAGTTCTCGTTCAAAAGCATTAGGTACGTGATTTGCTGTATTTAAAAATACTCCAGGCGCGTGTTGTTGCAAAAATTATTTTTGGCAGTCATCATTTGATTTAAAAGGAGGATTTTAGGTTACGTTTCTCTGTTTCAAGGATTTTAGGTGTTCTGTGTCGAAGGATTTTAGGTTATGTTTCTGTGTTCCAAGGATTTTAGGTGTTCTGTGTCGAAGGATTTTAGGTTACGTTTCTGTGTTCCAAGGATTTTAGGTGTTCCATCCTTTGTATTCCGAATGATTTAAAGTTAGTGACAGTTTCTGTTTTCTAAAACTTTATTTAAGTGTTTTTTTTATTGACGTTATCCTCAATTATTCAGTATGCCCCCACACCTCAATGTGACCCATCGTCATTTTCATTCTGAACCTTCCACATAGTTTCGAGAGAGGTTCAGTTTATAGATTAGTCTTTTTATCTGTACCTGGATTTATGTAAGGCTCATTTTCTTGTGCTCTGCTTTTAAAGGTTCAGTATTGTTCAGTGGGAAGGATTTGGTTTCCAGATATTTAAAATTAGCTAATAATAATAATAATAATAATAATAATAATAATAATAATAATAATAATAATGAAACAACTGTAGCTAACGACCAGTAATAATTTTATTCCCAAATAAGATTCTCTCTCTCTCTCTCTCTCTCTCTCTCTCTCTCTCTCTCTCTCTCTCTCTCTCTCTCTCTCTCTCTCTCTCTCTCTCTCTCATACACACAAATCAAGCTACGGAAATTTCCCTTCCTTGGGAATCTCTCTCTCTCTCTCTCTCTCTCTCTCTCTCTCTCTCTCTCTCTCTCTCTCTCTCTCTCTCTCTCTCTCTCCTTGATATCGAAAACATGAAAACTACCTCCCACAAGAGCTTGGAAAACCGGTAAGAGGATTGTGTTCATAATCCAAGGTGCTCCTATATTTATGCACCATAAATCAGCCTTTTATTGCTCGTAGCAATTTGTTGAGGCATTGATCCGCTTCTTACTACCCCCTACGAAGGGGGGAGGTACGAGGTGGGGAGAGGAGGGTTGAGGCGGAAGTATAAACAATGAATGTAAACAAGTTTGTTGTGGAAAGGTGGTAAAAGGAATTGAAGGTATTAGACGCATGGGGTTAGACACTTTGACACATTGCTGCTGACTTTGGATAGGTCTTGGGTGCCCAGTGTTATCACGTAACGTACATTGCTCGTGAGTGCTGACATTGGTGTGGGTCTAATAACCCCATCCTATTTTATCTGGAATGGTTGAAATAGTGGCTGTCCACAGATAGACACTTGAATGGTTAGAATAGAGGATCTCCTCAGATAGACACACCTTACGGAAAAGAGGCAGACATTACTATATAAACTTGCATCAATCATTGGGACCTTGATATTAGTGGCAATAGGTCACAATAAGGTCAGTGAAGACAAGAGGGAACACGTATTGACCATTGGGACCTTGACATTAGTGCAATAGGTCACAATAAGGTCAGAGAAGACAACAGTGAGCACATATTGACCATTGGGACCTTGATATTAGTGGCAATGGGTCACAATAAGGTCAGAGAAGACAAGAGTGAGCACGTATTGACCATTGGAACCTTGACATTAGTGCAGTAGGTCACAGTAAGGTCAGAAAAGACAACAGTGAGCACTTAATGATCATTGGGACCTTGACATTAGTGCAGTAGGTCACAATAAGGTCAGAGAAGACAACATTGAGCACTTAATGACCATTGGGACCTTGATATTATTGGCAATAGGTCACAATAAGGCCAGAGAAGACAACAGTGAGCACGTATTGACTTTGGGACCATGATATTAGTGGCTGTAGGTCACAATAAGATCAGAGAATCTTCCTCTATAACCCCGACCCTGGCAGTAGGTCACAATAAGATCAGGGAATCTTCCTCTATAGCCCCGACCCTTTTTATTGGGCCATATAATGGTTATGGCAGAGTTTACAGGGATGTATTTTGCACGCAGTGAATTATAATCTGCAGGAAACAACATATGAAGGGAACATATTCCTCCGCCCTTTGATCGTAAACATGTCAGCTTTGTCATTCGTTTGGATGGTGGACTTTCATGGCGCGCTCTCGCCTTATATTTGCTTATGCATTCATAAAGGCCCCTCGACAGGATCGGTTTTGTTCGTGGAGGCCAAAGCGTCAATAGATCTCGCAACAGATCCTGACAGCCTGATGGAGTTGGATGTAGGTCAGACTGAGACCACAGTGAAAGAATTATGACGTTATTTATTTATGCACTCACGTGGGTGCCTGGCCTGGATAAAATAATCATCAGCCGTTCATTAATCTAGCAAAAAACGACCACTTTGAAGTAGGAGGTGATTACTCATTACAACGCTTTAAATTTGATGGAGTGAGTATTCGTGAATTTATTAGTTTTTTGTTGATGGATACGGAATTAGCTTAAATTGCTTCTTTACTGGGAATCGAGAAGGGGAAAATGCTAGCTGTTGTTTGATTTAATGAAGGAATTTTTTTTAGATCCGGTTGGTATTTATGGTTGCATGGGTAGACGTGGTTCAGTGGTTCGACAGTCTGCATCACATGTTGACTAACTACCAGGTGCATGTAACTGGTCAATTGTGGTGGGTGGCAGCCAGGTTGAAGATGGTATGTGGTTAGCGGCCTCATTCCAAAAGTGTTGCTGGAAACTGGAAGGCTAGTGCCTTCTGGAGCCACAAGAAAAAGACGTTTAATAGAATAGGGTATAACTCCTAATATAGATATCCAACAATTCTTTAGTAAATAACGGTATCTCTAGTTCTTAGGAAAGAGGAAAGCTTGCAGAGAGAGAGAGAGAGAGAGAGAGAGAGAGAGAGAGAGAGAGAGAGAGAGAGAGAGAGAGAGAGAGAGCGTTTTCTTAGGTCAGTGAACCATGAGTTTCCCGTTTGGAAAGAGAAGACGCCCAGTAAAGTTTGACTGAGAACGATTGCAATTTCTTCTGGGCCATAATTTGTGAAGTTCTGGTTTGAAGTGCTAGTTTTCTGTGTGTGTCTAAATAAGTTTGGAAATTCTTTTCTCCGTCTATTTATCTGTCTAGCTGTCTGTCTGTCTATCTCGTCAACTGTGCACCTGTACTCCTTGGAAGGGGGATAAAGGAGCATAGTTGAAAATATACATAGTTAGATAGATAGATAAATAGATAGATAGATAAATAGATAGGTAGGGTGACTCCAGAAGGTCCTAAGTCAGGCTCTGAGGAAATCTTGGGATGAGGACGCTTGTCCCTGTCCTACATCACCTTGGCTGCGACCAACCAATGTTGAATAACTGCCAGGTACAACACGCCGTATTGGAAAATAGTATTTCGTACTTCAGTACCGCCTTTTTTGACTCAGAGTAAGTCCCGAACGGGGCTAGTGGAGTTAGTGCACCTCAAGCGGTGCACTGTAGGCATTACTTAAGTTTCTTTGCAGCGTCCCTTCGGCCCCTAGCTGCAACCCCCTTCATTCCTTTTACTGTACCTTCGTTCATATTCTCTTTTTTCCATCTTACTTTCCACCCTTTCCTAACAATTGATTCATAGTGCAACTGCGAGATTTTCCTCCTGTTACGCATTTCAGACCTTTCTACTCTCAATTTCCGTTTCAGCGCTGAATGACCTCATAGATCCCAGGTTTTGGCCTTTGGTCTAAATTTTATATTTTACCTATTAAACAGAGTAAGCTAAGTATTTAGAAACAAATATGTTAAAAACCATCGCGAAGGTCGATGTCTTTAGTATTGCAACAGACTTGTGGAGACGTGTTCGAGCTGCAATTTGTCCCATTTGGTGAGAATGCTTTCTTCGCCTTCCATTTACTCGGTGAGTGGATCCCTCTTAGCAACGTTCAAAAAACTGTCAAAAGGTCATTGGTCTGTTCAAATTGAATATGTGCAATAGTCACTGGAAACTAAGTACCTTATAACGCTAAGACTTTCTTTTTCATTCGTTCAGAGACGAGGTCCCTTTTGTTAGTGTTCACAGAATTAAAAGTTTGAGTAGCATCGTGTGGAAGTGTGTTTTAAAAGTGGGGTTTATTTGTTTTTCATTCGTTCAGAGGCGACGTTCCATCTGCCATCGTTCAAATCATGAATAAAGTCTTTTAAAAGACTTTCAATGGATACAGTACAACAGGCAGGTACTGAAAGCGTAGTACTGTACATGTCAGAGCAGGTGTTTATAAAAACGCATTGTAAAATGGAACCAGACGAAAGCTATTTAAACACAGTACAATGAAGACGGTTAATTTCCCTGTCATTCGTTCAGAAAAGAGATCCCAAATGTTATCACTCGGTAAATAACTTGGACGAAAGAAATATTTACGGCCAGAGTAACACGAAAGGGAACTTTATATAATTAAATATTCGAATTATTTCCCCCGGGCCTGCTATGCGTCACGTAAGGTGTGACGGTGGTACAGGAACGGACTTCTTAATTTTTATACTTGGTCAGAGAGAGAGAAAGAGAGAGAGAGAGGTTTGCACATACCTGAATACGTGTGTAGAGAGAGAGAGAGAGAGGGAGAGAGTCCAAAATTTCAGACTTGAGAGACAGAGAGAGAAAGAAATGGTCTAAATTTCAGTAGAGAGAGAGAGAGAGAGTCCAAAATTTCAGACTTGAGAGACAGAGAGAGAAAGAAATGGTCTAAATTTCAGTAGAGAGAGAGAGAGAGAGTCCAAAATTTCAGACTTGAGAGACAGAGAGAGAAAAAATGGTCTAAATTTCAGGAGAGAGAGAGAGTCCAAAATTTCAGACTTGAGGGACAGAGAGAGAAAG
>NC_089773.1:3992500-4122500 GCF_040412425.1 Macrobrachium rosenbergii
TGTCTGTCTCTGATATTCTCGTGACGTTTGACTGTCAGTGATTTTCTCTTAGTCTTGTTCTGTCTTAACTGTTGACATGAGATACTTTTTCCTGTGTATTTGATTGTAAAAGTATAATATAATATAAGCGTTTGATGTATATAAATGTTAATATCTCCCAAGATATTAAATACAAATATTGCAGAATGCATTGCAATACCATAGAAAAATATTGTTTACCGAATTATCTTTGTGAAATATTTCAGTGGTTATTTGGTTACATCTGCGTCGTAATACGTTGCTAATTCACTGCTCAGAGTTTTATATCAATATATAATGCTTCCTGAAACATCATGGTATTCCTGAAACATCACTGTACCGAGATAATGATGTTAGGTTTCATTATGCTACCAAATTAGTTCTGACTTATAATGTTCTGCAATTGTGACATAAAATGGTCTTTGCGTTTTGTGTGTTACACGCGGAATGTTATTGTTATTGATTTTCATAAGGTTTTAATACCACTCTAAAATTTTTATTCGTTTTTTTACTATTTCGTGACTACTCCTACCTCCTGCTTCTAAGCTCTGGAACTCCATTGCTTCCCGTGTGATCTATTGATCCATAGGACGTTCCCTCTTGGTATTTCATGTCTTAACAATATAATATATATATATATATATATATATATATATATATATATATATATATATATATATATATATATATATGTGTGTGTGTGTGTGTGTGTGTGTGTGTGTTTTGTGTAAATATATATCTATCTATCTGTGTATGTATATATATATATATATATATATATATATATATATATATATATATATATATATATATATATATATATATATACGTAGTTATATTTAGTCATGCATGGCCATGAATATTTATTTAATATATTCCTCTGATGAGTTCTTGAATATTATAAATATAAAGTAATAATGTGTTTATAGACCGAACAGAGAGGTGTCATGGTAACGATAGATTATATATTCACGCTTGTTGAATAATAATAATAATAATAATAATAATAATGATAATAATAATAATAATAATAATAATGATAATAATAATAATAATAATAATAATATAAGAAGGAATCAGACCCTCTGTCAATCATGCTTTGTTGAAAAGGAAGGCTGTGTTGTGCGAATTGATTTAATATTGATTTTTTAAAAAGTTTTTCTTATAATCCGCCTTTTTTGCGTCAGTATTGGTCAGTAATAATTGGCCAATGTTCCTATTTCGGTGGATTTAAACAGCATTCCTACAGCAGGATTATATTCTAAAACAGTGTTTCTTAACCGTTTTATTACCACGCCCCCTCTCAGTGTTGGTCCTTCCCTCCACACCCCCCCTTGCATCTATGAGTAAAATTCCCTCCCAGATTTAAAGGAGAATGAAAAAGAAGAGAAAGAGAAGGGGTTTCGAGGGATAGGAAGGGAGCTAAATAATCACAAAGCATGGAAAGCCCAACGAGTCAAACCAGAGTAGTCGACTATAGGAAACTAACGTTATAAGGCGACACTTCCGCATTTTTTCATAAACTTCTGAGTATTAGTTCCTTACGCTTGTTAAGAGAATAAAGAATATAATTAGGGAATTTTAAATTTTTCCCTAGGACTCGCGCCTCCCCTGGAAATTGTTGAGGCCCACACAAGGTTAAGAACCACTGTGAATCTAAAAAATGAGCAGGGTAGTGAAATCTGGTGTTGAACATCCGTAGAGTTCAACGTTGTGTCTTATCCTGAACGTCTTTGTTTTCACCAGCAGGTAGATTCAGGGTTTTCTTCCACCTGCTTTCGTTTTCACCAGCAGGGTGATTTTTTGTTTTCTTCCACCTGCTTTCGTTTTCACCAGCAAGTGAAAGAAAACCTAGAATCCATCTGCTTTTGGTGAAAAAGAAGACGCCCAGGATAGGACACGACGTTAAACTCTGCGGACTAACGACACCATGTTTCACTAACCTACTCTTTTTAAGACTAAAATTTTTCTGTAGAAACGCTGTTTAAATCCACGGAAATATGAACATTGGCCAATTATTATTGACCATTATTGACGTGCAAGAAAGCCGAATTATTAGAAAAACTGGAAAAACTCATTATTAAATCAATTCACACCATGCAGCCATCCTTTTCAACAAAATAATAATAATAATAATAATAACAATAATAATAATAATAATAATTCCATTTGAACAATACACGCTCAAATCAAATGCGAGCAAAAATATATATAATTGGTATGGTAAAACTCTGTGATTTATGTTGAAATAAACTGTATGGCACATTCAGTATGGCTTCCATCTCCGTTCCTACAATTACAGGGGAAAATATTTTTACGGTAATTGTACAGGAAGTAAATGTTCCCGCGACATTTATCACTTACCAAAATGTTTCGACATTTTAGACCTTTCTCTTTGTCACTGAGGTTCGTTCTTTCTATAAATCGTTCAGTGGATAAACATTTCTCTCAATCTGCGTAATTTTTTCATTCTCTCTGTCACGGCAGATATTTAATTAAGTCTGCCGGACTGATGGCTAAAAGGTCTTGCTTTTTTTTAATGAATAATATTTCATATATTGAAGTTCGATATAAATTGGTTTTCTATATAAAGGAAATGTTACTGTTTTGAATAACGATATCACTCCGGAAAAGTGCTGTTCTATTGATATGACACTTTATGGGGAATATGATTTTTCCTTTGTGAAGAACAGTGGATTAGATTAGAGGAGGGGATTCGTGTGAAAGGTGTAAATAATATGAGCTTTGAAATAATAATGTCAGATGCGTCTAACGTTGTCGCTTTTTCATTTTTATTTAAAACACATTCTATCTCTATCTATATATCTATCTATATATATATATATATATATATATATATATATATATATATATATATATATATATATATATATATATATAACACACACACACACACACACATATATATATATATATATATATATATATATATATATATATATATATATATATATAATGACTATTAGCAGTAGTAATTGTTGTTGATTTTTTGTTGGTTGTCACATCATGCTTATAACCAACAAAAGAAAAAAAAACAGTCATTAATACTGCTAATACTGTCATCACTACTATATTTTTGCGGTTTATGTTGCAGTTAGTCTTATTTCAGGAAACTGCATCATATGAATACCTAAAATAAAGTGCGAATATAATGAAAAAACTGGTTATTATTATTATTATTATTATTATTATTATTATTATTATTATTATTATTATTATTATTATTATCAATATTTCATTTGATTATTAATAGTTTCACTCGAACAGTACATATTATGGACAAATTCAAATGCAAAAATAATTAATATCAGAAAATGCTGCGATACAGGTTACAAAAAACTTCAGAGTACCTCCGATATGACGTTAAATTTCATCTCCACAAATGTCAGTAAAAACAGGTTCCGTGATATACAGACGAAAGAAGAGGTTTCACCGACATTTATCACATTCCAAAATGATTCGGTCATTTTATAGACGAGCAGTTGGGACGCGATCTAAATCCCTCTTCTGTAATGATTCGCTCACCCAATAAATGGCTAAATGCATCATATCTTTTGTTCTGATTCGCTTTTTTTCCATTTCCTTTTGATGCATTTAGGCTCTTATGTAACTAGAGAGATTCGATTTGTTCGGTCATGATTACACATAAAGATATTTTTCATTTGATTCATTAAATCTTTTGATTTTGAACTTCAATCAAAAGTGGATTTCTTTGTAAAGAAAATCCGCGGTTGTTTGATCGGGACTTTTATTTTTGTAAATTTAAAATAGATATATGACTTTTCGGCAAAGGTTAAATAATTTTCCTTCGCCCGGAAGACCAGTAGATTTTAATACACGCGAGAATAAAATATTGTTTAGTGGGCCATGACCGAGGTGTCACACTCCTCCCTTTGTGAAAACTTTTTAGAAGCCAGATATCGACTTCGGCCCCCAAGCTGCAACCCCTTTCATTCCTTTTTACTGTACCTCCATTCATCTTGCCATCCACTTTCTCCTAACAGTTATTTCATAGTGCAACTACTTTGAGGTTTTCCTACTGTTACACCTTTTTAAAACCTACCTACTCTGTTTCCTTTCCAGCGGTGAATGACCTCGTAGGTCTCAGTGCTTGGCCTTTGGCCTAAATTCTATATTCACTTTCACTTCAAATATCGATTATATTTTCGTCGGAGAGTTTAATTTTTGCAGTAAAACTTTCAGTTCTTGAATGACCCAGTGACGAAGTGTTTTGTTTATTTATATCTATTGCACAGATTTGGAAGTATCATCTTGTTATTGTTTTTTATCCTGAATCTCAAAGCATGTCATCATTTGAGAGGCATTTTTCAATTTTTTAAGCTTAGTTTTTAAATAAAAAATTTCGTGATTTATTAAGTCCATAACTAGAATTCAATTGAGAAGTTTTAAGATAGAGAGAAACTGCTTTTAAACCTTCAGGCTTGTTTTACGGAAAGTATAGGATTTGTTATAAAATTAAAATGAAATTTTATGTGTATATATATATATACTCGTATATATATATATATATATATATATATGCATACATTTATATATATATATATATATATATATATATATATATATATATATATATATATATATATATATGCACTGTATATATACACCCCTTTCATCAATAATTGTATTTTCATTCATTCAGTCGTCCGAATATAAAATGATTTAATGCTCCCTAATTATCACCAGACCGGGAAAACACAACATCATTAAATATTCAGGAAGTCACTCAGCAATAATTCCCCGCAAAACAGTCCGATTTCTCAGCTTAGCTTAAGTATGAACTGCTTAAAAACAATGAGACACAGCTATAAATAGTGAATGTTCTCTGCTGCTGGCTTTCCTGTTCCAGGGTACACTCCACTCTCTCTCTCTCTCTCTCTCTCTCTCTCTCTCTCTCTCTCTCTCTCTCTCTCTCTCTCTCAATTATATATTGCTGCTTGTGTATCTCTCTCTCTCTCTCTCTCTCTCCCCTCAAGTTGTATGTTTCCTGTGGCTGATCTTATCCCAAGCACGTGTTATATTTCCAAGATTTATTGCCCAATAATAATAATAATAATAATAATAATAATAATAATTGTATTTAATGCCCAATGAAAATAGACATTTGGGAGTAATGTTACTGGTGTGATAGAAATATTTTTTTTTACAATTAATAATAATAATAATAACAATAATAATAATAATAATAATAATAATAATAATAATAATAATAATAATAATAATAATAATAATAATAATAATAATAATAATAATAATAATTCTATTTAAACAGTGGCCCAATGAAAATAGACATGTAGGAGAAAAGTAAATGGTATGATAGAAATCCTTTTATTTACAATTAAATAAATTGTTTTCCTTTCCAATAAAACATCTATATTTCTATCTACAATTGCAGAGAAAAATCAGCGTCATGAAATATAGCTGGAATTATTTTTTCACTGACGTGTACAATATATGAAAATGTTACGCGCATTTCAGATCGAACTGGAAAATTGAAATATACCTCACTTCCGTAAATATTCCTTCACCCAATAAATTGTCCAGTGAATATATATATATATATATATATATATATATATATATATATATATATATATATATATATATATATTATAATATATACGTATATATATATATATATATATATATATATATATATATTATGTATATCTATATATCTATATATATATATCTCTCTATAGCCTATCTATAACTCTTCGTTGGCTGAGTCGTTAGAGCTGCGGACTGTCACTCGATGGGCCGGAGTTCAATTCCCTGGCCGGCTGATGAAGAGTTAGAGGAATTTATTTCTGGTGATAAAAATTCATTTCTCGCTATAATGTGGTTCAGATTCCACAATAAGCTGTAGGTCCCGTTGCTAAGTAACCAATTGATTCTTAGCCATGTAAAATAAGTCTAATCCTTCAAGGCCAGCCCTAGGAGAGCTGTTAATCAGCTCAGTGGTCTGTAAAACTAAGGTATACTTTTTTTTCTCTCTCTCTCTCTTTTCTCTCTCTCTCTCTCTCTCTCTCTCTCTCTCTCTCTATATATATATATATATATATATATATATATATATATATATATATATATAAATCTCCATGAATATACTGTATGTATATGTATATACAGTATATATATATTATATAATATATATATATATATATATATATATATATATATATATATATATATATATATATATATATATATAATCAGAAAAGCTACAAACGTCCTTTAATATCCAATTCAGCTCTACCTGAAATAATATATTTTTTATATGTTACCGAAGGGGGAATTTTTTTTAGTTGATAATACGTCCACCGTCCCGTGGGGTCGAGACCAGCGACGGACGAGGACCCAGGACTACAGGGACGCACTCAACCCAGTGGCCGACTGGGTTAGTGCGTCCTGTAGTCCTGAGTCCTCGTCCGTCGCTGGTTGACCCCACGGGACAGTGGACTTATTATCAACTAAAAATTCCCTTCGGTAACATATATGAAAATATATTATTTCGAGGTAGAGCGAATTGATATTAAAGGACGTTTGTAGCTTTCTGATTATATATGAATCACGGTGATGTGATAAATAGTCATATATATATATATATATATATATATATATATATATATATATATATATATATATATATATATATATATATATATATATATATATATATATGTGTGTATATATATATATATATATATATATATATATATATATATATATATATATATATATATATATATATCCTTTGTTGCTACAGAAATTTAATTAAACCTGATTCATCGCAACACAAAGTTCTTTCCTTCTTTATTCTAGTATAACTGATTTTTAACTTTAAAATTTTGTGTAATTTTCCCCCCCCCCACTTTTTTTGTTTTCTGTAAAAGAAAACTGTTGTGTCGGCTTTGTCTGTCCGTCCGCACTTTTTCTGTCCGCTCTCAGATCCTAAAAACTACTGAGGCTAGAGGGCTGCAAATTGGTATTTTGATCATCCACCCTCTAATCATCAAGCATACCAAATTGCAGCCCTCTAGCCCCAGTAGTTTTTTTTTTTTTAATTGAGGTTTTAATGTTAGTCGTAATCGTGCTTCTGGCAACAATATAGGATAGGCCACCACCGGGCATTGGTTAAAGTTTCATGGGCCGCGGCTCATACAGCATTATACCGAGACCACCGAAAGATATATCTATTTTCGGTGGCCTTGAGTATACGCCGCAGCGGCTGTACAGAAAATTCGATTGCGTCGAAGGAACTTTTGCGCATTTTTTACTTATTTTTTTTATTTATTTTTTTTTTTTTGTAGAAGGCGTGGAATAGATGTAAATGTTTTAGGGGGAAGCTGGATCATATTTCTTCGTCAAAAAGGAAATTTGCACAAAGACAATTAAGGAAATTTGTACAAAGACAATTAAGGAAATTTGTACAAAGACAATTGCTTCATTAGCGGACACCCAGAGACCCTAATGAATCACTATCTTCCTGTCAAAGGAGTTCAGAATATTTTCCTTATATGAAAACCTCGGCAAGAAATTAATATAATGACAGTCATGGTATTATAACTACTCAAAGAAGAATACTTCATTATAGTCGTACATGTTCCAGAAATGGTAGATAACAGTTGAGAGATTTGAAAATCTGATCATTATTCCTGATACGGAGTTAACAATGATGCAATAACGTCATAACTCTGGTCACTGAAACTACCAATATTGTGTCTGATTGTTCAGTGATTGTTGTACAAGAGCACAGAATTAGTGGCAAGAAAGTACAATGCAACGTCACTTACAGTAAAAGCTATTATAATGAAACTGATTAATATTAGTATAGGCTTTTTATAATGGTGCGTGCCCAATGAATTGATAATAATAATAATAATAATAATAATAATAATAATAATAATAATAATAATAATAATAATAATAATGGAGAAACAAATCCACAGTTATATATTTGTACCCAATCATAATTGTGGATTTGTTTCTCCATTTCAGGACTCATGCTACAATGAGTATTTTTATAATAATAATAATAATAATAATAATAATAATAATAATAATAATAATAATAATAATATAGGCTTTTTATAATAATACCCCAAAAAATACCAAAAATAAAAATATTATTAGCATAGGTTTTTCATCATAATAAGAAAAAAAGGACCAAAAATAAAAATAATATTAGTATAGGTTTCTCATAATAACAAGACAAAAAAGAAAAAAAAATTAATATTAATAAGGATTCAGGATGCAGCCCGGAACCCCACACTATAAATACCACCCAGTCGTGTAGGATGACTGATATAAAAAAATAATAATAATATTGACAATATTAATAATGTTTTAACCTCTAACTATGTCCATTCAAATTACATATTCAATAGCAATAATTGGCATAATAAGATTCTCCGAATTAGATTTGAAAAAGGAAGTCACGTTAACTTTATATATAATATGACGTCAGTATTTATAATCCCGGAGAAAAAAGGCTTCATAATACACAGAGGAACTATGGCGTTCCTCTGACACCTGTCACATTTCTAAATGTTACGGTCATTTTAGACTTGAAATTGATATGTAAGCCATTTTACACTACAGGAATTATTCGTTCACCAAACAGATTGTTAACATAATCATGTCTTATTCAGACACACTTTTTATTTTTTTTTTTTTTTACATAACTTTTGAAGCATTCAGGCTTGTACGCCATCAGAGACATTTAATTAGCTCTGTTATAAACACTTTTTAAGGTATTTTTTGTTCTTACATTTTATTTTATATTTGGATTATCAGTACAGAGGTGATCATTTTGTAAAGAAGATTTTGTAGGTTATAATTACTAATTTAACTTCATAAGAAAATCATCCTGTAGATACAACTCTATTTTAACTCAATATACGTATATATATATATATATATATATATATATATATATATATATATATATATATATATATATATATATATATATATATTATATATATTGTTTATGTATATATATATATATATATATATATATATATATATATATATATATATATACATATATATATATATATATATATATATATATATATATATATATATATATATATATATATATATATATATATATATATTATATATTTATATATTATATACTATATATATTGTTTATGTATATATATATATATTATATATGTATATATATATATATATATATATATATATATATATATATATATATATAAGAATTTGTATTTGTCACATCATTCCAGCATTGGAGATATTTTTGCCAGAAGTGGCCATTTATTTTCTCTCCACTTCAAAGCTCCGGAAATTTCCTGTGCTTATATTTTTCCTTCACCAGAATAACATTTCTTTCTTTAGGACGTAATTTTCAATCTTATTCCTCTCTCTCTCTCTTTGAGCTGTCGTCCTCGGGTCCGGGATGAAAATGGGTTCCAGAGGTCCTTTATTCCTCACACCTCTGGACTATGGAACAGCCTCCCTTCAGAGGATGTCGTCCAATTGGAACTTCAGAAGTTCAAGCGAAGATGCAGTGCATTGCTACCCTAATGCTATTCTTCTTGCATTTTAATATTTCATTTACATTTTTGTCTCTTTATTATTTTGTTAATTTATTTCTTTTTTTAATAAGTGATCTGTTATCTCTTTCTGTATTTCCCTTTACCCTCTGTTACTTCTCTCGAACGAGCTCCATGATATTCGTCGGAAGCTTCAAGAATTTCAAGTCAGTGGCCCCTTTGGTGGGCTTGTTCCATATGAATTGTGTTCATCTTTTGAATAATAATAATAATAATAATAATAATAATAATAATAATAATAATAATAATAATAATAATAATAATAATAATAATAATAATAGTGACACGCAAATGCAATTGAGAACTGCTTTTGCAATTCGGTTTAATAAAATATTAAAATCTTTAGTATTTTGGAAGGTATAAGCGTTATCTCATTTACTGTATGTATATATATATATATATATATATATATATATATATATATATATATATAAACTATTTTCCATGTTATTTCCTCTTGATGATTAACTGTATTGTATTATCACGCAAATGAAAACATAAACGTATAATGCTGATTCAATTTTCACCTGATTAAGGCAAAGCAAAAACACCATTTTCTGCTCTGGAAGTCAATTAACAATTCAGCAAGATAATCCGCGTAATCCGCTTTTATTTATGTTTGCGCTGTTTGGAAAAACATGGAAAGCGACTGCCCCCTTTTTTCCCTGTTTTTTTTTTTTTTTTTTTTTTTTTTTTTTTTGTTCCTTGCTGTACACCCTTGCCTGTGGGTTTACTGAGTGCTACTGTTAATAAAAGTCTCTCTCTCTCTCTCTCTCTCTCTCTCTCTCTCTCTCTCTCTCTCTCTCTCTCTCTCTCTCTCTCTCTCTCTCTCTCTCTCTCTCTCTCTCTATATATATATATATATATATATATATATATATATATATATATATATATATATATATATATATTATATATATATATATATATATATATATTATATATATATATATATATATATATATATATATATATATATATATAAACATGCACGTATCTCTGTGTATATATATAGAAACATACAAGTATACGTATATACAGTATATATGTACATACATATGTCTGCATGTATATGTATGCATACATATGTATGTATATACACATATCTCTCTATGTATATAGTGTATATATTATATATATATATATATATATATATATATATATATATATATATATATATATATATTAACTTTATCACATACACAATTGTTCTGTGCGTTAGTAGAATTACTAAAATGACCTCATTCAAACTGGATGGTATCTAACGGAGTTTTTTATTCAGAAAAGCTTTCTTGGACAAACAGTCCACATTACCAAGTATCCGTATATATATATGTATAATTATATGTCATATATGTATGTATGTAAATATATATATATATATATATATATATATATATATATATATATATATATATATATAATCTTAATCTTACTGGCCTTCGCATTTGTAATGAAGAGATGCCAGATTGGAGCAGCAGAACAGTTTGATTGGCTCCGCCATTTCAAAGGACAGCATTGTGATTGGAGCGTGTGATTAACTATCAGCGCTCATTACCGAATTTAATTGACAGGGCTTATTTAGTTTCGAAAATAATTGTCTTTCATATCCATTGATGAGCGGATTTAAATTAACGGTTGCATCCAATTGCTGCATTGATTCCATATGTTTGATTAACTATGAAAAGGAGGACGGATTCGGTGGGCCTGGTTTGGTTTCATTGGGAATCACTTTTCGAATGGGGAGCTTTCTTCCTGCCTCTGTATTTCATGAAGATGGCCAGTTTGATTGAGTGAAGTTATCTAATATGTAAGAGTACAAGTTTTTTCTTTTGCTTGTATTATTTATTGTCATTTTTAATATAATATGTATATGTATACAAACACATTTATATACTGTATAATGTGTGTGTATATATCTATATACATATACATATACTGTACATATATATATAAATGTATGGAAAAACCTTGTTTTGCACTTAACTGCAGAAGTTGCAGGCGTTTGTCAATCTGGCAGCGTCGACCTTCGAGATCTCTCTCTCTCTCTCTCTCTCTCTCTCTCTCTCTCTCTCTCTCTCTCACACACACACACACACACACACACACACACACACACACACACACACACACACACACACACACACACCTGCACCTATTTTACCTATGGCGTGGAAATCAAACCTAATCTTACCAAAAACAGTTTATTCTGTAAACCTAACAAACAATAAGTTAAAAACATGGTAAATAAGAAAAATAAAATGCTAAAATGACACAAAGAAAAGGAATGCGAATGATAAATGAATATCTCCCCAAATAAACATCTTAGCAAGCACCAAAATTATAAATTGGATTCTTGCCCATTTCACTCCGTAGCCCATAACACATCTGCTCTGAAACTGCATCAACACTTCTACCTATCCCAAAATTCTGAAAGTTCAGTACTATATAATACATAATGACATTACGTATGAGAGTTTGGGTCGTTACATGACAAATTATTACCATCACCAACGCATTCCTATGAATGCTTGTATCCTAACCGTAACCTCAATGTAGATGTGCTAATTTTAGAAAGAGCTTTGCCATATGCAGTTTGGGTATTTCCAGGTGCATACAAATCATGCCTCATGCTGTTACCCTCCGCAGGGGCGGGGTATTGCCGTTAGTGCACCTCATGCGGTGCAATGTAGGCATTACTTATGGGTTTGCTGCGTCCCTTCGACCCCTAGCTGCCACTGCTTTCATTCTTTTTACTGTACCTCCGCTCATATTCTCTTTCTTCCATTTTACTGTCCTCAACCCTCTCCTAACAATTGATTCATAGTGCAACTGCTTTGAGGTTTTCCTCCTGTTACACCTTTCAAACCTTTCACTGTCAATTTCCGTTTCAGCGCTGAATGGCCTAAGTTGCCCCAGTGCTTGGCATGTATGCTTCAAATCTATAAATCAGTCGGTCCATCAGTCATGCTGTTACTGCCGCCCGCTAAAATCCTTTCCGCATTATCAGTCTGGTCTCATTCTGATGCCTTTTCCACCTTGTTCCCTTCGAAGAGGAAATTGAGTAAGTGGCGCACAGGTATTGACGAGTATTTCATGATCATAGGCAGTGCCGTTACTGGGAATGTTAGGTGTCTTGTTCATTTTTTTTATTTTCTGTCTGTCTGTCTGTCTGTCTGTCTGTCTATCTATCTATCTATCTATCTATCTATCTATCTATTTATTTATCTATCTGTCTATTATCTATCTATCTATCCGTCTATATATATATATATATATATATATATATATATATATATATATATATATATATATATATATATATATATATATTAGGTATAATGAAAATGTATTGAAATAACATGAAAGCGCTTGGTACTTCTTTTTCTTTTTACGTTTCTTGTGGCCTTATATATATATATATATATATATATATATATATATATATATATATATATATATATATATATATATATATATATATATATATATATATATATATATATATATATATATATATATATATATATATATATATATATATACATATACATATATATATATATTATGTATATATATATATATATATATTATATATATATATATATATATATATATATATATATATATATATATATATATATATTATATATATATATATATATATATATATATATATATATATATATATATATATATATATATATATATATATATATATATATATATATATATATATATATATATGCACACTACTAAAAACAATTTGCTAACTTTATTTCAGTTCTCGTGCATTTGAAGATGTTCTGCCTTGACCTAGGGTACGTTTACATCAAGAGAATTTTTGGAGACTGAGTTTTCGTAAAAAAAAAAAAAAAAAAAAAAAGAAGAGAGAATCGCTTTCATACCAACTTGTAACTTTGCAGTTACGAAAACAATCGAAAATCAAACATTCGCCATTCTTTTCCCGCCGAGTGTCCTCTTGTTCGGCGCCGAGGTGAAAGGCAACGCAATGAATGATTGATTTATCGACTATTGCAAACCGTTGTCACAAGGACTCCAGTCATTAAAGAATGCATAATAATGGGAGGTGGGTTTTTGGGGGTGGGGATTATAGAGCGACTGGGGCGTAGCCTAGTTGTTGTAGTTGTGAAATAATAAATATGAAACCGAAATTGAAGAAGTCATTCCTGAGATTGTGGTCGGGGATACTAAAAAAAATATATATATAAATAATTTTTTTTTCAATTGGGTAGGTTGTGAAAATAAAAAAGATATAAAGACAATTTTATTTTTATAATAAATATGAAACTAAAATTGAAGAAGTCATTCCTGAGGTTGTGGCCGGAGATACAAAAAAAAAAATTTAATTATATATATATATATATATATATATATATATATTTATTTATATATATATATATATATATATATATATATATATATATATATATATATATATATATATATGTATAAATAATTTTTAAATAAATTGGGTAGGTTATGAAAATAAAAAAAGACACAAAGACAATTTTACTCTCATAATAAATATGAAACCAGAATTGAAAAAGTCATTCCTGAGATTGTGGCTGAGATACATTATATATATATATATATATATATATATATATATATATATATATATATATATATATATATATATATATATATATATATAAAATTTTGTTTTTAAATTGGCTAGGTTATGACAAAAAAAAGATACAAAGACAATTTTATTTTCATAATAAATATGAAACCAAAATTGAAAAAGTCATTCCTGAGATTGAGGCCGGAAATACTAAAAAACACAAAGACAATTTTATTTTCGAAGTAGGCTCGATCATGAAAACAAGGCATACAAAAGAAGGCAAAGCATTCCGAAGCATACCTGTCGACATAAAAGAAAACGCTAATGAAAATCTCAAAAAGAAAACGTTAATGAAAATCTCAAAAGGGCAAACTTGAATATTTCTCCAGTATTTCTTTCTGCCAAGGCTTTGAAAGAAATATCCTTCCGGGTCGAGAATGTCATGAATTCACCCAGTTTCTTCCGAGACTCGGAATTGGACTTTGATGCACTGGAGAAATATGCATTGGAACTCTCCCGGGGCTGAGAAGATTCGGAATTTTATTATTCATTAATCGTTTGACTTCATGCATTTCTCTCGGCATCATTTGGAAGTCGAGGCTTGTTTTCAATGTCATTTGGAAGTTGAAGCTTATTTTCCTGCTGTCGAGAATGAATATATGTTATTAAAGTTATGGTTTTTTTTTTGTAGTTGATGTTAGTTATAGGTACACATTATACATTTATCTATCTATAATAATAAAATCCGAGTGGATCATTTTTGTTTGTCCGTCCCGGGTTAGGTAGGGGATTGGGAGGGTAGGGGAGACATGACACATCCACCCTCCTCCTGTAAACCTGTTTGCCCGCCCCAGATGGGTGTGGGGTAGGTAGGGGATCAGGAGGGTAGGGGAGACATGACACATTCACCCTCCTCCTGCAAACCTGTTTGTCCACCCTGGGTGTGGGCAGGGTAGGTATGGGATCAGGAGGGTAGGGGAGACATGACACATCCACCCTCCTCCTGTAAACCTGTTTGCCCTCCCCAGATGGGGGCAGGGTAGGTAGGGGATCGGGAGGGTAGGGGAGACATGACCTGCAGCGCCGGGTTCCAGCATAGCGTAGCGCGTGGCATCAAGCTTGTTATTATATAATTACCAAATTCGTTTAGTCAGAAGAGTAACATTTTAAGGGTGAAAAACAACCGAATTTCACTTTTAATTCCGAACCAGAATAAATAAATGTGATCAGCAGGCCTAGTCATACCAGGAAGGTTCAGATAATACCTTTATAAACAGTTCATCTACCTGAATTCTGGTGTCCTGTTTCATCTGACATCTTCTGTAACTCCCAACATAGAAGCAGGAAATAGGTATTAATATATAACGTACTTTCACGGCAAACCAGTCACTCTCTCGTAATCATCTTCTTAAACAAATTTACTTGACATTGGTCATCATGATAATGGCTAGTAGCAATGTTAAACATTCTTTCATATTTTTTATGTCAAGTGTGACAGTAAGACGAATCTCCCAGGTCAGTGCTTGAGAGACCAAACAAGTAGAAAATGCGTCGAAGTTTCTTCGGTGCAGTCGAGTTTTCTGTACAGCCGCTACAGCTTGTAATCAAGGCCACCGAAAATAGATCTATCTTTCGTTGGGCTCGGTATAATGCTATATGAGCCGAGGCCCATGAAACTTTAACTACGGCCCGGTGGTGGCCTATCTTATATCGTTGTCAGAAGCACGATTATGGCTAACTTTAACCTTAAATAAAATAAAAAAAAAACTATAGAGGTTAGAGGGCTGCAATTTGGTATGTTTGATGACTGGAGGGTTGATGATCAACGTACCAATTTGCAGCCCTCTAGCCTAAGTAGTTTTTAAGATCTGGGGGCGGACAGAAAAAGTGCGGGCAGAAAAAAGTGCGGACGGACAGAAAAAGCCGGCACAAGTTTGCTTTCACAGAAAACCAATAAAAAGGACTCCCCTAAGATTATTTAACTACATTTATATTCAAGTATTTCTATTAAAGAAAAAATGTTGGAAAAAGACTCATAAACTAGCAAGTATTGTAGGCAGTATTATCGTTGAGAGTTACTGACAATTTAGTGAGATTTTTTTATAACGTTTGCCCTAAAATTAAATCGCATATAAAATTTTTGTTCAAATCAGATCTGTGTATCAACCAGAGCCAATTTAGCTTGATTTATATACAAATATTGCTATTCACAGAATAAATTCGTAAAATTGTACAACAAAACAGTAATATTATAGAAACCCTTTTACCAGGAATTAAATCTTTTTGGGAAACTTGACTATGTAATCGTTATGTTCTATTGACAATTTTTCTTTTCGAGTTCTTGAAGTATGTTTTTCCAAAAAGACACTCCGGTTACTTGCTACCTTAAATATTTGTACTATGTGTCTTTCTGAAGAATTTGATTATGTTAATTGAATTTTCATTTAACGAAAAAGTTGAAATACTAATATATACAAATGTGACTCCCGTCAATAAAACCACCAATTTCTTTCTAATCTTTATGACAACATCCCCCCCATTACTAAGAGCAACATTTATTTTACACAAATATCCCGACTACGCAAACAAAATCAAACCGGGAAAGCTCCCTTTTA
Source organism: Macrobrachium rosenbergii (assembly GCF_040412425.1). Classification (NCBI taxonomy): domain Eukaryota; kingdom Metazoa; phylum Arthropoda; class Malacostraca; order Decapoda; family Palaemonidae; genus Macrobrachium; species Macrobrachium rosenbergii. Next base: position 4,009,357 of record NC_089773.1, read on the forward strand.
ATAATCACATCCACGGTCCCTGAAATTTTCTTACCATTATATAAGTCTTCTTCTTTAATGCTTCCTGAGGAAATTCGCGATAATAGAGCTCCGGCGTCCCGGCGACTTTCCCCTTTACTCCTGACGTCACACGGTCGAGAATGGCTCGTCAGGTCGCGGAAGGGGATTAGAGAGGACTCCGCGAGTGTTTGCATGTCGCTGGAGGCGGAATTCGCGGCACTCAGACACTCTTCTCTTGTTAGCGTTTGGACCGTTGTTGAATGTATGCCAACGTATATATTCTAATATATATATATATATATATATATATATATATATATATATATATATATATATATATATATATATATATATATATATATATATATATATATATATATATATATATATATATGAAATTTTTATACATACATACATACATACACAGCAGAGGGCATCAGGAGGAGACACTTCACGTCATTTCGTTTCTTTATATAAGTTTTGATGCCTGACCTTATAATTAAGCCGCAAGAATGATATTAACATTCAGTATAATCCAGTATAATATTAACATACAATAACAGCTAAAGATAAACTTATGAGATATGAGCTTACTTTCGACCGTCATATCTTGCTGCTGTTTCTTATATCGGTTCCTTTTTCTTTAACGGTGCTTGGCGTTAATTGTTTGTGTGTGTGTGTTTGAGTTTGAGTTTGATTTCATGATTCCTTTTATTATTTTGTTTTTGAGTTTGTCTGCCTTTTCAGAAATGGTGTTTACTTTTCTATAGATGAAACCCTTTATTGAAAATTCTGTACTGTTTATTAATATAATAATAATAATAATAATAATAATAATAATAATAATAATAATAATAATAATAATAATAATAATAATAATAATAATAATAGTATTTGTCATACTTTACATATTCATATTAGGTGTCAAGACAAAAGACCTTCTCTGCCAATAATACAAAGCTAAATTGGGAAAAAGTTCGCCTCCATTGCTCATATTCTCTCTCTCTCTCTCTCTCTCTCTCTCTCTCTCTCTCTCTCTCTCTCTCTCGTTAAAAGTCGAGGCAGATGTCGTCATTGCCGCTGTAGGAGGGTCACGGATAAAGGTCATTATCTTGCTGCAGTTTGAAACATCACGAGTCGTGAAGGGTGGAGGCGTGAAAGTGGCACTATTGTATAGGATTCATTACTTTAATTATGACCTGAAACGCAGATGCCCAACGTACACACAGTCACGCACACATGTATATGTACTATACGTATAACTGAATCACGAAAATATGGAACGTGATGAATATATAAGTAAAGACAAAATTCACGAGGGAAAGGGAAACAATGGGGTGCTGCTATGTAAAATAAATATTGCTCGTAGTAATGGGGTGGATATTGTCATAAAGATTAGAAAGGAATTGGTGGTTTTATTGACGGGCGTCACGTTTGTATTTATGAGTTTACAAAGAAAGCTCATATAAATGATAGATGTAATCCTCATATTGTCGTGTATATGAGCTTTCTTTGTAAACTTATTTTTATGTTTCTTTAGTCTGCTAAGTAAAGGACGACAGTCGGAAGGCTTTGCAGCACTCACTATATATATATATATATATATATATATATATATATATATATATATATATATATATATATATATATATACATATATATATAAAATGTGCTTGTGTATGTGTATATGTATATATATATATTATATATATATATATATATATATATATATATATATATATATATATATATATGTGTGTGTGTGTGTGTGTGTGTGTGTGTGTGTGTGTGTGTTAATGAATTATTAAGCCATAAATCCCCGTTATTATCGAATTCACTTCAACTTGGTGAGAATTTACCCTCAAAGGGAATTAGATATATGCGAATTTTATATAAAAAATGACTTCATTCACTCGGCAAGGGTTTCATGAACAAATTCTTTACTTAGAATCGAAGCCACCTATGTATCAAGCCCAGAAGACAAAGGTTCGAATCCTGGTCGGGGTACATGCACTCATCGTATGGGTATAATTCCCTTTGGGTATAAGTTATGCAAAAACTAAAGTTAATGCGATATTAAGGAGTTATGTAGCTCAATATTTGGAAATATAAATGAAAAAATATAAAAAAAAACATTTTAAAACGCTCTTTTATTAAAGTGCACTAAAAATTGAGAAATAAATCTTTTGAGACACACCAGGATTTTCTTACAATTGATCATGTCTACAGAAATGAAAGCGTGGGCGCCAAGCATGGAAAGAAGCGCTACACTTTTGTTGACATGATTAATCGTAAGAAAATCCTGGTGTGTCTCTAAAGATTTATTTTTCACTTTTTTGGTGCATTTCAGGAAAAGAGTGTTATACAAATTTTATATATATATATTTTTTTTTACTTTTAGTTTTGACAGAAATGTAAACGATTTATGATTGTAGCTAACGAAATTGATATCCTGTCGAGGCAAACAAGGTTTGAAAAATCCAAAGAGTTTCATACAAATGCTGAGATATTGGGAGAGAGGTCACTGTAGGGTCACCAGAGGTCACTGCTGACCTACTGATCATGTAAGGTTGTATTGTCACCGGGATTGAGTAACCGTGCTCAATTTCAAGTCCATCGGACGAAGGAAACGGGTTGAAAATTGCATATGCATTTGAACATGCAAATGTTAAGCACTGGAATCCAATTCCTTGCAATATAAACAAGATAATCCACGTTAAGCTCAGGACGCAGAATTATTTAAATATGAGCATATCTCACAATTAAGTTGGGCACATATACTCTGAGCAGTTGTGGTCGCATGAGAAATGATTATGCCCGGTCCTCTAATCCTGTCATTTTGGGAATGACAGCGCAGAACATTACACCCGGGCATAATGGGGAGCTAAAATGAGGGTTTAAACCCCGTAGAGTTTCTGAATTTGTCGGCAAATGAAATATCTTACAATTGCTGTGCTGCAGGATATTTTGCTCGCTGTGTTGACTCAGTTAGTAGGGGTTCATGTCTTTCATGATGAGAGTTTATATGTCTACACAGATACATGTATAATGTATATATATATATATATATATATATATATATATATATATATATATATATATATATATATATATACTATATATTTATATATATTTATATATAATATATATATATATATATATATATATATATATATATATATATATATATATATATATATATATATATATATATATATATATATGTGTGTGTGTGTGTGTGTGTGTGTGTGTGTGTGTGTGTATTATGTATGAGAGAGAGAGAGAGAGAGAGAGAGAGAGAGAGAGAGAGAGAGAGAGAGAGAGAGAGAGAAGCTAATATTTGTTCTTCCAGCAGCAGGTGAACAGATATCTATGGAAAAGATTTCACAGATAGATTATTTGAATGACATTGAATATATAGTTGAGATGCTCTATGGTTTCCTGTCCATTTTTGTGATTCATCTATAATAGTAATTGACAAGTGTATAGTCTTTAAATTTCACTGCAATCAGGGATTTGTTTTATAATTTTTGGAGTTAAAGGCAATGATATTCCTTCCTAACATTACCTTTTATGATTAGGAACTCTCTGATTTCTGTGTATTCTCAAACATTTCGAAATCAGAATTTCAAAGTTTTATTTTTCTCTAGAAGAAAACTATTGTGCCGACTTTGTTTGTCCGTCAGCACTTTATTCTGTCCGCCCTCAGATCTTGAAAACTACTGAGGCTAGAGGGCTTCAAATTGGTATGTTGATCATCCACCCTCCAGTCATCAAACATAGCAAATTGCAGCCCTCGAGCCTCAGTAGTTTTTATTTTATTTTTAAGGTTAAATTAGCCAAGATCGTGTTTCAGGCAACGGTTTAGGAAAGGCCACCACCGGGCCGTGGTCAAAGTTTCATGGGCCGCGGCCCATACAAAATTATACCGAGACCACCGAAAGATAGGTCTATTTCCGGTGGCCTGGATTATACGCTGTACAGAAAACTCGATCCATTTTCGGTGGCTTGGATTATACGCTGTACAGAAAACTCGATGTATTTTCGGTGGCCTGCATTATACACTGTACAGAAAACTCGATTGCGCCGAAGACATTTCGGCGCATTTTTTACTTGTTTTTTCCGTTTTCCCTTTGAATCTTCCCCCGACACCCTTTCCACCTCCTCTTTGTTTTTGCAACGTCCAGAGCAATTCTGCTCCCCAGCCTTTGATTGGCTTTTCCATTCTCCTCTTGTGTCTTACTCCCTCCCGCTCTTTGTTGCTCTCAGCCCTGTGCACTGTTCTGGCAGCCCCTATCATTCACGTTCTCTTCAAACTCTCATTCCCCATTTTATTGCTTTCTTTGTTTCCCCTCACTGCCATCCTATGGACCCTTTTGGGGAGTGCCAGCTGCCCTGTAGGTGTTTCCCCCCCCTCCCCCGCGATAGGTTAGATTGTTTCCAGGGGACTGGGTCGCTGAGGCTCCCCCTGACCTCGTTCTTCCAGGACGCTGGAATTCCTCCGGGGGGAGTCATTTTGCTTCCAGTTGGAGCCAGTTCCCTCTGGAAGCGTATCTTTTTCAGGGTTTTATTCCAGACTGTTTTTTTTTTTTTTTTTTTTTTTTGCTTGATCAAATCTTTACTAATCTTGTTTCTCTCTGAAAGTCAGGATTGCCTGTATGATCTGCCCATTTTTTTGTTTCCACTCTGAATCGATCCCCACTGGGGGCTATTGATTACTTTCCATGTTTTATTCAAATCCTTTTATCCTTTGTTTTTCATTTCTCGTTTTCTTTCTGTGAGTCGGCTTTGTGTACATGCATCTATGAGCATGTTTCTATGATGTTATTTCTAGTTCATACAGAGAATCCTCTGAAGGTGCATTCATCTTTTCAGAGTTTCATATCCCCAATTTTTTATGTTCCATGGTTTTAATGGGCTTTTTTTCTTAAACAAAGGAACTGGCTTATAGTTTGGTCTTTTCCGTTTATGGAATAATAATGTTATTGGTGCTTTGTGCAACATAACCGTGTTTTTTTTAATTTGAATATATACTTCCAACTCTTTCTGAAACTTTGGATTATGTATGTGTTTGTATTTTACCTCTGCGTATATGAGCACGTTTCTGTGATAAAGTTATTTTTACATAAATTAGCTACTCTTGGTAAAGAAGTAAAGGTTTCAAATATAATATATACTTCTGTTAATATGTCTGCATTTATACTTTTTGTACAGATACAGTGGCATTTCTTCTCAAAAATCAAACTGAACATGAAAAATGGATTTGTCAATCTTGAATATTATTTTTAATTTGTACAAACCAGCTGTCAGTTACTTAGATTAAACCAATTCTTTACCCTGCGTCTTCCCATGAAACTGTGATTACCCGTGCGTGAGTCTTGTCTTTATGAGTCTGCTTGCACGTGTGCATGAGAGCGCCCGTGTGCATTGTGCATCATGGCAAACAACACTGGTTGATTTCCTCTTGCACGCTGTGCCTTAATGACTGTTATTTCGGGATCAGTAATTAACAGCATCACGTAAAGAAGCAATTAACATGTTGGACAAAGGCAGCGAAGGGGAAGATTTGGCTGTCTGATAAACACGTTGGGAACGTGTCTGGGAAATGGCAGGAGACAAATTGATTCCGGTATTAAAACCACAATCTTCGTGTTTGTCTTGTGACCTTCACTAAGGTCCTCTTCAGCTGAAGAGGACCTTAGTGAAGGTCGAAGAGGACCTTGGGGAAGGTTGAAGAGGACCTTAGTGAAGGTTGAAGAGGACCTTAGCGAATGTCAAACAGGACCTTAGTGAAGGTTGAAGAGGACCTTAAGAGGACTTTAGTGAAGGTCGAAGAGGACTTTAGTGAAGGTCGAAGAGGACTTTAGTGAAGGTCGAAGAGGACTTTAGCGAAGGTCGAAGAGAACCTTAGCGAAGGTCGAAGAGGACCTTAGCGAAGGTCGAGGAGGACCTTTCGTGAAGATCGAAGAGGCCCATAGTGAAGGTCGTAGACGACCTTACTGAAAGTCGAAGAGGGCCTTAGTGAAGGTCGAAGAGGACCTTAGTGAAGGTCAAAAGCTCCTGCGTATGTCTATTCACTTAAACCTGGTTATATACAGGGCCTTTCTCTTAACCATAAATTGATTGTTCTTAAAATACCGACAACGAATTTTATAACTGAATTACAATTGTAAAAGGAAAGCTATTTTGGTTACTAATATTAAAGTTCATTGACATTACAATTTATCAGAGCTGTTCTTAGATTGGATTTTAGGCGAAGATGTGTGGTTATAGCAAGGCCTTTGGAACCGGGTTCAAACAACAGTGAGTTTCATATGGCCCGGGGAAACTAGCGGGATGAATGTTGGTTTAATTAACCGGGTAGTTGGCTTTCGAAAGTTGCTTGCGTTCGTTGTAATTGCTCTGTTTTCGTGGCGCCCGTGCACACTTACAAATTATATATATATATATATATATATATATATATATATATATATATATATATATATATATATATATATATATATATATATAATATATATAAATATATATATATATATACATATATATATACATATATATATATATATATATATATATATATATATATATATATATATATATATATATATTATATATATATCTATATATCTATATATATATATATATATATATATATATATATATATATATATATATATAAAACATATTCTTTATTATTCTTAAGTTTCACAGTTAGTGCTGTTTCGTTCCTTCACTTTTGGAAGGCGATCTGTCACCAGCCATGTTTTGAATACTGTAACCACTCCTCGGTCTTTACGCTATAAATATGATTTTAACTATTTTTGATTCGTGAATTCGATTATTACAGCCTATACAATGGTCATTAACATTTTAAATTATATACCAGAGATATGTGTAGGTACAGGCAAGTAAGTAGCTGGGAAATTTGGTATGTAGGTATAAAAATACTAAACACACTTCCACGTAAACAGTGAATTTCACCTCACTCGTCATCGAGTGGCGTAGGTTGGCAGCCCTGCAGTTGCTCATATCGGCACAGATTAGCAAAACATGACGATACATTTTCCTGTAAAGCAGCCCAACTCTGCGCAGCGAATCCCTCTTCTACATCCGGTTATAAATAATTATGCAGGAGCGATCAGAATTAATACGGAAGGAAAAAAAAAGGGGGGGCTTTGACGGTCAAATTTCCGTGAAGCTTTTCACTGTGATTAAAACTGTGTGTGTGCGGAGGCTAATTAGATTTCAGGCCTTTGAGCATTACTGAAGAACCCGATTCGCTGTGCATTATCAAACGGCGGATAATGCAACGCAATCTAATCATCTGACGTCGCTGGGAAAATTAATCAACGATCCGGATGCTGGAAAATCAGATTCTGATCAAGCCTTTTTTATTAGGGTTACGGGGCGATCCTGTTCAAGGGAAGCTGGTAATTTTAATTTGGCGGTGTTTCGTGGGAAAGCTGAGGAATGTTCCGTAGAAGTGGAATGATGAGTAGGGCTTTCTGTTAATGCTGACATTTAGGAAAGATCAAAACTAAAAGAAAAAATTCTCCCGTAGGGGTTTAGTGCCGTCAGTGCACCTCATGCGGTGCACTGTAGGAATTACTTGAGGTTCTTTGCAGCGTGCCTTCCTTAGGCCCCTAGCTGCTGCAACCACTTTCGTTCCTTTTACTGTACCTCCTTTCATATTCTCTTTCTTCCACCTTACTTTCCTCAACCCTCTCCTAACGACTGATTCACAGTGCAACTGCTTTGAGGTTTTCCTCCTGTTGCACCTTTCAGACCTTTCTGCTCTCAATTTCCGTTTCAGCGCTTGGCCTTTGGCCTAAATTCAGTATTCAGTTCAACCCAATAAAAGAAAATTAAACGTATATGGTGTTTTAGTGAATAACGTCCCAAAAACAAAAAAATGAATTTCAATTATAGGAGAAGTAAGGAATGACTCATGTATGATAAACTTAATGTTCGCTTCTCGTTAATGGAAATGTTAAGTAGTAAGGAATGATAATAATAAAAAAATAATTATCTATTTATCTACCGCTGCCAAAATACATTAACTTTCCACTAAAACGAAAAGGCAGCCTTGTTACCTGAAGTTGTGTGAAAGGTTAGTGGAACATCCGAATAAAGTGAAAGTTTTCTTCTGTTGTGAATGAAATTGAAGCCAGTCTTGAATTAGAGTTGGAAACTGGTTGCTGAAAGCGGAGAACAACAGCAAAGTGAGGGAAACTTGAAGAGATTGGTGGAAGTCTGTGAGTGGTCTACTTCTCGTGGCATGTTTACAATCATAACTTTATATTGTGATATCGTGTCCTTTTCTGAGCTGATAAGGAGTATGATGTCACGTCTGACTCAAAGACACTTTACTTATGATTACTTAGACAATTTCTCTAATTATTTGGACCCTGTTATTTATTATTATTATTTCAGTAGATGAAACCTATTCACATGGAACAAGCCCACCAAAGGGGCCACTGACTTGAAATTCTCGAAAATTCCAAAGAATGTTGGTTTCAACCTCCCACCGCAGCAGACCCCACACTGCAGTAGTGACTGATCATGACACAGGGCCAGTGATTTTTATTCATCGCCCTGGGGGAGACGCGAACCCGCGACATCTGAGTGGTAAGCAGGACACTGACCACTAGATACCAGCGGACCAGCAAACTGGAATGATGTAATTACAGTATACTAATACTAGATATCTTATAGATAGATGTCACTGAAGGAAAAATTACTTTCACCAGAAATGTCACAACGAAAGATTAAGATTACTGTACTGTCACCAGAAATTAAAATTATTAAATTGATTAGTCAGTAACAATCATTTTATTCGGTTAACTTGAGCCACTCAATTGATTAAAGGCAAAAGAAAAAGAGAAAAAATCATGGAACTTTATTTCCCTTGAAAGGTGCTGATATTCAGGCTGTAAATATATTCATGGATCATATTTTCCAAGGGAAAGGCAATTCGACAGCTACGCACCCTTGCCAAATAAATCCTCAACTTCGTCATGATTAGGATTAGGATTTTCGTACATTGTATCCAGCGGATGATTAGCAAATCACAATTCAGTCAAGAGTCCTTGGATTCATCAAGTCTTGATTTGTAATTGTCATACATAGTTCTCATTAGGTGTGCGTTAATCCCTGAGGTATAGTTGATTTGATAATAATACGTATTGTAGATATATATATATATATATATATATATATATATATATATATATATATATATATATATATATATATATATATATATATATATATATATATATATATATATATATATATATATATATATATATATATATATATATATATATAATGTGTGCGTGTGTTTGAATGTGCTCGGCTTTCATCTTTAAAACCTCCGTGATTAAAAAGGCTTTCTAATATTTTTCCATACAATAGAAGTTTGTTGAGACTGATTCTATACCCTCGTCTCCTTCCTTGCCGGAGGATATTTTTAGTCCGGGAGATGATAATATTACCCGATAACCTGATGAAAAATGGGGAGAGCGCCTCATAATCACCGTGATTGCAAAGTAAATGCGTCGTAATTACTGCAGTGGAGAGAGAGAGAGAGAGAGAGAGAGAGAGAGAGAGAGAGAGAGAGAGAGATGAATTCTCTCATCCACAAGATATATATATTAGTTTTATTCTTTCCACTATAAATCACTTTGCGGGAAGCCGATGACAGCAAGAATATAGATATCATTAATTAGATAAAGGTGTTTTTAGAAAAAAAAAATGATTCCTTGTGAAATATGATAAATTATACGTAAAATTCACGGAATAAAAAGTTGATCAAACGGTACTTTCATCGCTCAAATTATATTAAATGGTCTCAAAGAGAACTGCGAAAAGTTTGATCGAATTATATTTTCCGCGAGAACCTCCGAACGGAATTTGCTTTTTCTTTTTTTATGCCGCGCGTGACGCGTGTAATAATAACATTTTCCATTAGGTTTTTCGCTTCTGAATGGTTATTAGAAATTTTTTTTCAAGTAATTATGCTTAAAATTTTATAGCATGGATAAAACATGCGTAAGCAAAAGTGGTTATTGGGTCAGGCTTGTATTTCTCCCTAAAATGTGTCCTGAATTTACAACCTGGGACAAGGGGGTTGTGATTCCAATCCCGTTTGTCTATTTGTTAAGAAGATTATGCACATCACAACCCTTTGAATTTTACGAAAATTTAGAATTGAGTAGGCCTCGTTTATGGCAACATGTGACTCGATTTTGGAGAGCTCTGATGTAGACAAATGCGAGAATGCCTTAGCTTTGATTGAGTCTCTTGATAGAACGCTTTTGAAATTGTAATGCATTATCTAGTAATGTTTATGCATTATAAACCTCTTAATTTCTCTATTGCATTTTTATTGTTTCTTTGGCTGTTAAAACCCCCCCCCCCATATCCTTTCTTTTATTATTCCTGCCATCTCCAGACCCGGGCTAGAAAATAACTACATTAGATAGCCAGTTTCACCAGCCTTTCCTCGAAGAGAGTTACATTTGAACAATAATAATCCAATTACTTCGTGTAGCTTTGAGTTCTAATGTAATATTGTACTGTGTAATTTTCAAGGTTAATTCAGCATGTTCGCTGCTGCGTGTTGCTGGTACCAGTTGGTCAGAATGACTTTCAGAAACATTCGATTCTTAATGGTTTTGAAAGATTGGGATCGCTGTTCAAGTGGAGAGTCCATGTTTCTCCCAAATTTCCTTATATGATACTTATAAAGTCATTATATGATACTGTAAAGCCATCATATGGTATTGGTGAAGTCGTTATATAATACTTGTAAAGTCATTATATTATATTGGTAAATTCATTTTATGATAGTGATAAAGTCATTATATGATACTGGTAAAGTCATTAAATTTATTGGTAAAGCCATTATATGATACTGGTGAGGGCATTAAATTATACTGATAAAGTAATCATATAATGCTGGTAAAGTCATTATATGAAACTGGCAGTCATTATATGATATTGATAAAGTCATCGTATGATATTGGTAAAGTCATTGTATGACACTGGTAAAGTGAATTTTCTCTGCCAGTTGCCTTGTAAAATAACTTAGTGAAGTGTGTGCAGTTATTTGCAGTAACAGAGTGATCCCACTCCGAACACTTCGTGTGATTGGATTTCTCCAATGCATGGAGTCTGTAGCGTGTTAACACCAGGAATCTTTCTCGCAATAAAGTATCAATTCAAAACTGGTCTTGTCAAAGGAATGTAAGCATCGCGAGTTCTTCCCAGATCCAGATTTCAAACAGTCACCAGATTATGTGACATCTCTATTTGTCTCTATCCCCTTGATACTTGCAATTCAGTTAAAGAAAAGAAGAGAGAATAATCTTTCGTAACGAGTTGTCCTACGAGTGTCCAAATAAAACGTTACTGAGTTCAGCTGAGACCATCTATATGTAAATGCGTGTGCGCCTTGGTTTAAGGCCACCAGCACAGCCATTGAGGCAAAGAATGAAGTTTAGAATCTTATTTCTGCCAGGGAGAAGAGGCAAAACTACGTTACGGGATTTTCAGATGCGCCTATACAGGGTAAAATGACTGCGGTGCAGGCTGGGGAAATTTTGGATGTTTATATGTGTGTGTGTGTGTGTGTGTGTGTAATGTGTATGCAGTATATATACGAAATATAAAAGTACTACGTTATACTTCTTAGAAATGTGGGATAAGATCCAAAACAGTAGTTGGACGAAAGCTATTAGCTCTGTATAAAAACATTATTTGTTTTTGTTTTGTAACATGTATCTCATTGTGAGCCGTACCTCATGTGTGAGTATATGTATATATATATATATATATATATATATATATATATATATATATATATATATATATATATATATATATATATATATATATAGTGTGTGTGTGTGTGTGTGTTTGTGTGTGCATATTTGCTTGCTGCTGAATTCATGCGTAGGTCAAAGCAGCATGGAGTCCATCAGCCAAACCTTTGTTGTTCAGAATCTAAAGTCGTCATTATGTTCTTACAAATCCATTTGCCGTCCTAATCACAAAGATGCATTCCTAAGGACCTTCGATCGCGAGAACTCTCGTTTCGTTCCCCGTGGAATCTCATTTTCTTTCATTTTGCGAAGAGATTTCTTTTACAGAATGGCTCCTCCGGGCCTTTTCAAAACTCCGCATCGTTATTATTGAATCCTTAAAGCTAAAAAGAATCCGGCCACTTTTAGGGGAATCGTGAAATCGGTTCAGGAGGAGCGTCGTTTATTTTATGGGTGTTTTTAAGATAAGATTTTCCATCTTAAAGTGAAGCTGGGTGCGTTTTAAAGAGAAGCACGGGTCATTTTTAAATAGAAGCATGGGTCATTTTTAAATAGAAGTATGGGCATTTTTTTAAATAGAAGTATTGGTCATTTTTAAGTAGAAGCATGGGTCATTTTTAAATAGAAGTATGGGTCATTTTTAAATAGAAGTATGAGTCCTTTTTAAATAGATGTAAGGGTCATTTTTAAATAGAAGCAAGGGTCCTTTTTAGATAGAAGGAAGGGTCATTTTTAAAAAGAAGCAAGGGTCCTTTTTAAATGGAAGCAAGGGTCCTTTTTAGATAGAAGCAAGGGTCCTTTTTAAATAGAAGTAAGGGTCCTACTGAAATGGAAGCAAGGGTCATTTTTAAACAGAAGCAAAGGCCATTTTTAAATGGAAGCAAGGGTCATTTTTAAATGGAAGCAAGGGTCCTATTTAAATGGAAGCAAGGGTAATTTTTAAATAGAAGCAAGGGTCATATTTAAATGGAAGCAAGGGTCATTTTTAAATGGAAGCAAGGGTCGTTTTTAAATAGAAGCAAGGGTCCTACTTAATGGAAGCAAGGGTTATTTTTAAACAGAAGCTATGGTCCTTTTTAAATCGAAGCAAGGTTCATTTTTAGGTAGAAGCAAGGGTCTTTTTTAAATAGAAGCAAGGGTCTTTTTAAATGGAAGCAAGGGTCCTTTTTAAGTAGAAGCATCGGTCCTTTTTAAACAGAAGTAACGGTCCTTTTTAAATGGAAGCCTGGTCCTTTTTAGATAGAAGCAAGGGTCATTTTTAAATAGAAGCAAGGATCCTATTTAAATGGAAGCATGGGTCATTTTTAAATAGAAGCATGTGTCCTTTTTAAACAGAAGCCAGGGTCTTTTTTAAATAGAAGCAAGGGTCTTTTTTAAATAGAAGCAAGGGTCTTTTTAAATGGAGGCAAGGGTCCTTTTTAAATAGAAGCATGGGTCCATTTTAAACAGAAGCAAGGGTCCCTTTTAAATGGAAGCAAGTTCCTTTTTAGGTAAAAGCAAGGGTCATTATTAAATAGAAGCAAGGGTCCTACTTAAATGGAAGCAAGGGTCATTTTTAAACAGAAGGTATGGTCCTTTTTAAATCGAAACAAGGTTCATTTTTAAATAGAAGCAAGGGTATTTTTTAAATAGAAGCAAGGGTCTTTTTAAATGGAAGCAAGGGTCCATTTTAAATGGAAGCAAGGGTCCATTTTAAATAGAAGCAAGGATCCATTTTAAATAGAAGCATGGGTCCTTTTTAAACAGAAGCAAGGGTCCTTTTTAAATGGAAGCAAGGGTCCTTTTTAGACAGAAGGAAGGGTCATTTTTAAATAGAAGCAAGGGTCCTATTTAAATGGAAGCAAGGTCCTTTTTAGATAGAAGCTAGGGCCCTTTTTAAATGGCAGCAAGTTCCTTTTTAGGTAAAAGTAAGGGTCATTTTTAAATAGAAGTAACTTTCCTTTGTAGATAGAAGCAAGGGTAATTTTTAAATAGAAGCAAGGTTCATTTTTAAATAGATGTAAGGGTCATTTTTAAATAGAAGCAAAGTTCGTTTTTAAAAAGAAGCAAGGGTCATTTTTAAACAGAAGCAAGGGTCCTTTTTAAATAGAAGCAAGGGTCATTTTTAAACAGAAGCAATGGTCCTTTTTAAATGGAAGCAAGGTCCTTTTTAGATAGAAGCGAGGGTCATTTTTAAACAGAAGCAAGGGTCATTTTTAAACAGAAGTAAGGGTCATTTTTAAATAGAAGCAAGGGTGTTTTTAAATAGAAGCATGGGTCCTTCCTTTTTAAATAGAAGCATAGTCCATTTTTAAACAGAAGCAAGGGTCCTATTTAAATGGAAGCAAGGGTCCTTTTTAAAGAGAAGCATGAGACCTTTTTAAACAGAATCAAGGGTCCTTTTTAAATAGAAGCAAGGTCCTTTTTATATAGAAGCAAGGGTCATTTTTAAATAGAGGCAAGGGTCCTATTTAAATGGCAGCAAGGATCCTTTTTAAATAGAAGCAAGGGTCCTTTTTAGATTGAAGCCAGGGTCATTTTTAAATAGAAGCAATTGTCCTATTTAAATGGAGGAACGGGTCCTTTTTAAATAGAAGCATGGGTCCTTTTTAAACAGAAGCAAGGGTTCTTTTTAAATAGAAGCATAGGTCATTTTTAAATAGAAGCAAGGGTCCTGTCTAAATGGAAGCAAGGGTCCTTTTTAAATAGAAGCAAGGGTGTATCTTTAAATAGAAGCAAGGGTCCTATTTAAATGGAAGCAACTGTCCTATTAAAATGGAAGCAAGGGTCCTTTTAAATAGAAGCATGGGTCATTTTTAAATAGAAGCAAGGGTCCTAACTAAATGGAAGCAAGGGTCCTTTTTAAATAGAAGCATGGGTCATTTTTGAATAGAAGCAAGGGTCCTATTTAAGTGGAAGCAAGGTCCTTTCTAGATAGAAACATGGGTCCTTTTTAAACAGAAGCAAAGATCCTTTTTAAATGGCAGCAAGGTCCTTTTTAGATAGAAGCAAGGGTCATTTTTTAATAGAAGTAAGGGTCCTTTTTAAATAGAAGCAAGGGTCATTTTTAAATAGAAGCTAGGGTCCTTTTTAAATCGAAGCAAGGTTCATGTTTAAATAGAAGCAAGGGTCTTTTTAAATGGAAGTAAGGGCCATTTTTAAATGGAAGTATGGGTCCTTCAGGAGAATCATTGCCCATTTAAAGAGTGGGGGTTTCCTCTTTAAATGACGTATGACTTTCTTGAGTGGAATCACAGTCTTTTTACGAAGAGCTTTGACCTTTTAAGAGAAGTTTTCCCTCTTTAAGAGATGCATAATCTTCTCAAGTCGAAAAATGATCTTTTCCACTTGGGAGGGGAGTGACTATTCTTGATTGAGTATTAAGCCATTTTTCTAAATTCATTTTCAATAGTACATGAGTTAAGTGCCTCCCAGTGTAATATAATATAAAGACAGAGAAAATGTTTCGCTGGCACAGTGGTTAGTGTTGTGGCATGCCACTCAGATGTCGCGGGTTCGCGTCTGCCCCAGGGTGATGAAAAATCACTGGCTCTGTATCATGGTCAGTTACTGCTGCAGTGTGGGGTCTGCGGTGGTTGGGTGAAACCAACATTCTTTGGAAGCTTAAAGAATTTCAAGTCCTGTGTTCTTGCTCCAAGTGAATAGGTTTCATCTACTGAAATAATATAATAATAGTAATAACAAGTCCACAGTAATGTATGAGTACAAATACATTTAGAAATAAATCTATGCAGAGAGCTTTCGGGAACCTGTTCGAGTCCCTTTGCAATGTCTCTGTATAGGTTTATTTTTAAATATATTTGTACCAGTCTCAAGACTGCTACTTTGGGTATTTTTTAATATGAAGATATTGTCGAAAGAAAAAGAAGCCTTTAAAAAGATGCATAATTCTCTGTAAGGCATTCATGACCTATTTTGTGCGAAGAAAATCGGTACAAACTCAGGCAACGTGAAGACGATGTTTAGAAGTACACAAACCCTTTTGAGTAAGAATGGCTCCCTTTGCCGTATGATAAACAAGAAATGTCTTTAAAAATGTTTGAACAACATTGCGTCTTTCAAGGCTACACTTGGGCTCTAAAGTAAGCTGTGATGCTTCGCAATGGAGCCAGATTTCTTCATGACAAGAATGGTTGTTTTCAAGTTCAAAAATAATCAGACGAGGAAAATCTTTTTGACGATGATTCATTTATATGAAGGGTTTCCCAGCTGACCTTTTGTCTAACTTCCTTAAATATGCAGGTTACTGCTTAGTCAGGGCATATGCTGAGAGAGAGAGAGAGAGAGAGAGAGAGAGAGAGAGAGAGAGAGAGAGAGAGAGAGAGAGAGAGAGAGAGAGTTACGCCAAGCCCCATCCGTGACATGCCGACTCTCGTCTCTTTCCAGTGCTTTGCCTTCCACAAATCTCCACTGATTTTCAGCCTACTGTACATTCATAGATCTCTTTTAAGCAGGTCTGAAATATTCCAACGCTTATGGTTCCCATAGGAGCACTCGTAAAGCCATCAATGATTATTCTCCTGGGGAGAATCTATATATATATATATATATATATATATATATATATATATATATATATATATATATATATATATATATATATTCACACCTACATACACGTGCACTCGTGGACATACACACACACACATACACAAACAAGCACATCATTCTCATCTGAAATCCTGAAGCTTCCACGTCCACAGCGGAAGTCTGTTATCCGATTAACCTGTTATTTATAGGATGTTATCTGCCATTATTTCTCATGAGCTCAGAAAATTGGATCGAGTTGAAGCTTAAGAACCACTTAGATTGCATGCTGGGTTCTGTTCTCGTGAAAGGATTTTGTCCGCTTATTTATCTCAACGAGAGTGGTTGACTTGAGACAAAAAATGAAAATTATTATTATTATTATTATTATTATTATTATTATTATTATTATTATCATTATTATTATTATTATTATTATTATTATTATTAAAGATAGTGGCTCTTTCTACTGCATTTAAATTGTTGTCGTTTTAGTTCTGTTACAATGAAAGTAAGCCAGGGAAAATCTTTGCATGTCCTTATGAAAGTTGATAAAATATTATTATTATTATTATTATTATTATTATTATTATTATTATTATTATTATTATTATTATTATTATTATTATTGAGGTTGTTGTGAAATTCTTTTTGTTTTTGTCATCATTGTAATTTATATGATTATGGAGAACATGTGCACTTTTTCAAGATATAAACGAAAATGCCATAGAATTTAAAGAATTATAATGTCCATTTTTTATAAAAGTCAGATTTACTGAGGTACTCAAAATAAAAAGAGAAATACTGTGCTCTGACATGTAAAAACTTACAGTTGAAGAAGTATTATTCTCTTGTTAGTTAAAGGTCAGATATCTTTCTTTTCTTAGCAGGCCTTTTGAAAGAATACAATTAAGATTTTCCTATACAGGTAAGATTACTGTACATTAGATTTCGACCCTTACTTTAGTATAGTTGGACTGCATAGCAAGCTTTTTGTGAATAAAATCTTTTGTATATATATGTGTATATGTGTGTGTGTATGTATATACACTATCGCATATACATACACTCGTGGTGTACATACACGCACACAAAGTAGCACATCTTTCTCACTTCCCATGTGAATCCCGCTGAGACTTTTATGCGTCCAGAACAGGAGACTTTGATCCGATTACCTTGTTATTTATGGACGGTCGCCTTCATTACAATATAAAATAGAGGATAGAAAGTAGCTTGTTATGTCTGAGAAGTTAGAAAAGTAGGTAGAAAAGAGGATTGGGAGAAAGGTTTATTCCGAGGTTGGTTTTACTCTCTTGAGAGGACAGTCACGTTCAGCCTTCAGAGCCCAGAAAATGTTCATTTTTTGAGAAATATTTCATTTTATCAGGAAATTTTCATTTTATCGGAAAATGTTCATTTTATCAGAAAATGTTCATTTTATGAGAACGGGTTCGTTTTATCCGGAAATTTTCATGTTATCGGAAAATGTTCATTTTATCAGAAAATGTTCATTTTATCATAATGAGAAAATGTTCATTTTAAGAGTGGTGTATTTTATCAGGAAATTTTCGTTTTACCAGAAAATGTTCATTTTATCAGAAATTTTCCTTTTCCTGAGATAATGTTCATTTTATGAGAACATGTAAATTTTATCAGAAAATATTCATTTTATCAGAAAATGTTCATTTTATCAGAAAATGTTCATTTTATCAGAATGAGAAAATGTTCATTTTATGAGTGGTTTGTTCTGTCAGAAAATTTTCGTTTTATCAGAAAATGTTAATTGTATCAGAAAATTTTCTTTTCCTGAGATAATGTCATTTTATCAGAAAGTGTAAATTTTACCAGAAAATGTTCATGGTATCAGAAAATGTTAATTTTATTAGAACATGTAAATTTTATCAGAAAATGTTCATATTATCAGAAAATTTTCATTTTGTCAGAAAATGTTCACTTTATCAGAAAATTTTCGTTTTATCAGAAAACGCAAATTTTATGAGAAAATGTTCTTTTATCTGAAAGTGTTAATTTTATCAGAAAATGTTCAATTTATGACAGTGTTCATTTTATCAGAAAATGTTCATTTTATGAGAAAGTGTTCATTTTATCAGGAAATGTTCATTTTATGAGAAAGTGTTCATTTTATCAGAAATTGCTCATTTTATCAGAAAATGTTAGTTTTTTTCAGAAAATACTCATTTTCTCAAAAAATGTCAAATTTAGCAGAAAATGTTCATTTTATCAGAGCGTGTTCATTTTATGAGAAAGTGTTCATTTTATGAGTGTTCATTTTATGAGAAAATGTTCATTTTATCAGAAAATGTTAATTTCATCAGAAAGTGTTCATTTTATCAGAAAATGTTCATTTTATCAGAAAATGTTCATTTCATCAGAAAGTGGTAATTTTATGAGAAAATTTTCATTTTATCAGAAAATGTTTGTTTTATCAGAAAATGTTAATTTTACCACAAAATTCTCATTTTATCAGAAAATTTTAATTTTATGAGAAAATTTTTATTTTATGAGAAAATGTTAATTTAATAGAAAATTTTCATTTTATGAGGAAATGTTCATTTTATGAGGAAATGTTCATTTTATGAGAAAATTTTCATTTTACGAGAAAATGTTCATTTTATCAGAAAATGTTATGTTATCAGAAAATGTTAATTTTATCAGAAAATATTAATTTTAAGAGAAAATGTTCATTTTATCAGAAAATATTAATTTTATCAGAAAATTTTATCAAGGCCGACGAAAATAGACCTATCTTTCGGTGGTCTCGGTATAATGCTGTATGAGCCGCAGCCCATGAAACTTTAACCACGGCCCGGTGGTGGCCTATCCGATATCGTTGCCAGAAGCACGATTATGGCTAACTTTAACCTTCAATAAAATAAAAATACTGAGACTAGAGGGCTGCAATTTGGTATGTTTGATGACTGGAGGGTGGATGATCAACATACCAATTTGCAGCCCTCTTGCCTCAGTGGTTTTTAAGATCTGTGGGCGGACAGAATAAAGTGCGGACGGACAAACAAAGCTGGCACAATAGTTTAAGGTATCTCCACCTATATTTATGATTCTTGTGGCGAAGGTGGGCTACGATACAAAATGTTTTATTACGTTTACCAACACAAAAGATATATTTAACTGATTTTTGAAAGGTTATACGAAAACGGAAATAAGTTTTGAAATGGTCACCTACCTACTATTATTTCTAGATAACTTGAGGTCTGCAGGTTCACAGCAACATAAATACACATGCATATTCATACACACACATATATTCACATTTATATATACATACATATATATACATGTGTATATATGTATAAATATATACGAGGTGTGTTAAAAAATATCCGACCTTTATTCATAAAAAAATATTCGTATTCAGACACAACAATCGTACACTATCACTTTCAAAGTAATCCCCTTGGCCTGCCACACACCTCCCAGCGGTTCTGCCACTGTCGGGGGCAGCGCTGCAACGCCTCATTTGAGATGGACTGAAATCTGGTCTCTTCGTAAAAAAGAAGAAAAAAAAAAAGATAAAAACTCCAAGGGTTTCATACCCCTTA
Source organism: Macrobrachium rosenbergii (assembly GCF_040412425.1). Classification (NCBI taxonomy): domain Eukaryota; kingdom Metazoa; phylum Arthropoda; class Malacostraca; order Decapoda; family Palaemonidae; genus Macrobrachium; species Macrobrachium rosenbergii. The sequence goes on from NC_089773.1 coordinate 4,029,296, forward strand.
TTTGTCCCAATAAATTACTTCGTTTCTGTGCCCTCTGAAAGGGACCAGATTTCCGTCCAGAGAAGACACCATGCAGAATACGACGGAAAGCTGCGCACCATCTCAATAGAGGCGTTCCAGCGCTGCTTCCGACAGTGGCTGAATCTTGGGAGGAGTGTGTGGCAGCCCAAGGGGACTACAGTACTTTGAGGGAGATTGTTGTAAGATTATTGCATCTGAAAATGAGTTTTTTTTTTTTATTAATAAAGGTCGGATATTTTGTTAACACATTGTATATATCCAACGAATATGGTGTTCATTTGGAAGAAGTAACAGAAGGACAAAATCCACGAGGGAAAAAGTAACAATCGAGTTCTCCATTGTTCTCTTTCCTTCATGGATTTTGTCTTTATTTATGTATTCATCACGTTCCATATTTTCGTGATTCATTTATACATATGTATTTGTATGTGTGTGTGTGTGTGTGTGCACGTGAATGTCAGAGGTAGAGAGAGAGACTGTGATACTGAGAGACAGACAGAGAAAAACAATCACACACACTCACACAAGGGGAGAACCCCTTGAAAAAAAAGGGTAAACTATGATTCTGGCACTCTGATCCATAGGGTAATTAATTGAACAAGTAATCTTTCACTAACGAATGAAATGAGATCTGCAGGAATTACGTAGACTAATGATGGACTGGATTCTTAATTTCTCTCTCTCTCTCTCTCTCTCTCTCTCTCTCTCTCTCTCTCTCTCTCTCTCTCTCTCTCTCTCTCTCAATGTTAGACAATTGCTTGCCTGTAAAAATATTTTTTCCGTGAGCAATTATTTTTATGTCTCTCTCTCTCTCTCTCTCTCTCTCTCTCTCTCTCTCTCTCTCTCTCTCTCTCTCTCTCTCTCTCTCTCTCAATATTAGACAATTGCTTACCTGTAAAAATATTTTTCCGTAAGCAATGCACTCTCTCTCTCTCTCTCTCCTCTCTCTCTCTCTCTCTCTCTCTCTCTCTCTCTCTCTCTCTCTCTCTCTCTCTCTCTCAATATTAGACAATTGCTTACCTTTAAAAATATTTTTTCCGTAAGCAATTATGTTTAAACTCTCTCTCTCTCTCTCTCTCTCTCTCTCTCTCTCTCTCTCTCTCTCTCTCTCTCTCTCTCTCTCTCTCTCAATACTAGACAATTGCTTACCTGTTAAAATATTTCTTCCGTAAGCAATTATTTTTGTGCGCTCTCTCTCTCTCTCTCTCTCTCTCTCTCTCTCTCTCTCTCTCTCTCTCTCTCTCTCTCAATACTAGACAATTGCTTACCTGTTAAAATATTTTTCCGTAAGCAAATTTTTTTTGCTCTCTCTCTCTCTCTCTCTCTCTCTCTCTCTCTCTCTCTCTCTCTCTCTCTCTCTCTCTCTCTCAATATTAGACAATTGCTTACCCGTAAAAATATTTTTTCCGTAAGCAATTATTTTTTGCGCTCTCTCTCTCTCTCTCTCTCTCTCTCTCTCTCTCTCTCTCTCTCTCTCTCTCTCTCTCTCTCTCTCTCTCTCTCAATATTAGACAATTGCTTACCTGTAAAAGTATTTTTTCCGTAATTATTTTATTCTCTCTCTCTCTCTCTCTCTCTCTCTCTCTCTCTCTCTCTCTCTCTCTCTCTCTCTCTCTCTCTCTCTCAATATTAGACAATTGCTTACCCGTAAAAATATTTTTTCCGTAAGCAATTATTTTTTCTCTCTCTCTCTCTCTCTCTCTCTCTCTCTCTCTCTCTCTCTCTCTCTCTCTCTCTCTCTCTCTCTCTCTCTCTCTCTCTCTCAATACTAGACAATTGCTTACCTGTAGAAATATTTTTTCCGTAAGCAATTATTTTTTGCAACTCTCTCTCTCTCTCTCTCTCTCTCTCTCTCTCTCTCTCTCTCTCTCTCTCTCTCTCTCTATTAGACAATTGCTTAACTGTAAAAGTATTTTTTCCGTAAGCAATTATTTTTATGCGCAGTCTGTGTGTGTGTGTGTGTGTGTGTGCGCGTGTGTGTGTGTAACTTTCGTTTAAATGAATCTCCAGAGGCACGCGACGTACCAGGAGGTCCGTATACCTTCGATGGAAGAAAGCTATATATACCTAAGCATCATGTATCTCGATTCATTCATTTTTGTTCTCCGCAGGTGACCGCCAGAAACTATATAGTAAATTAAACTAAGATAACAGGAAACCTCCATATGTCCTTAAGAAACTTGACGTACCACCTACATGCTGATGAATAGAGAAGACTCTTTACAAATTGAATGCCGTGGAAACAGCTATTATTTTTAATAATAATAATAATAATAATAATAATAATAATAATAATAGTAAAGTAACTGAGCCCTGTAACAGACTTGAGTTCTAAAGCAATTCTTTGAAAATGTGTGTAAGAATTTTTCAAAGCAAAGGTCTTCTTTTCACTTACATTTTATGACAGAGTCTAATTCCCGACATCTAAAAACACACCGTCAAGAAAGAATCCAGAATTTATTCTCATTCATCGTAGATGGCAGTCATTACACAACACAACAGACCTATTATTGAATGGAAGGGAATTCCCCCAAGTACAGAACACGTTCAGGGAAAAGATGAGAGGGGTATTCTAGATAATACCACGCCCTCATGGGCGGTCGTAAAAGTGCCAGATATCACACACCAGTCGTAAAGAAGGTCTGGGTAATAAATACACCCTTGTCTCTGTCACGACACATTTTATTGTTTCCGATAGGAATTTTATTTTTTGAGTTTATGTTCGCGTCGTATATTTCCATTGTTGGTTTAGGGTATTTTGATCATCTTAAAATGGCTGTATTCGTCAGTCACAAAATGCTTTCTTATATTGCGTGCCTTTTCGTATTTTTCTAAATAATACATTTTGAAAACTACGATAGTCTCTAAATACAGTGCGTCACTGTAAATACCGATAGAGGTGATTGTTTACATAAATTTACACAGAGGAACGAATTTTTTTATTATAAACCTAAGTGAGTGAGTGAAAAGGATTTTGAAAGATCTACAACAATTATAACTAAGCTTCAAGCACTTTGCAACAGTTATTCGTCTATTTGTTCAGCATACAGGACAAGTAAAGGTTTTGTGCGTGATCACAGGAGGCTTCACAATATGAACTATTGGTAGCAGAGAAGTTTCGAAATATTCCACGTAAAGATTGGCGTGATTCGTTCGTCTCTTTGTTATTTGTTTATTCGTCGAACAAATTGCAGAATCAATTATTTGTCATCCAATGAAGGCTAGTTTGTCTGTCTGTCTCGCTATTCAAACATCATAATTCTCTCTCTCTCTCTCTCTCTCTCTCTCTCTCTCTCTCTCTCTCTCTCTCTCTCTCTCTCTCTCTCTCTCTCTCCAGCATTGCATTACACCTCCCTCCCATTCCACTATCACACCCAATGTCTCCAAAACAATTAAAAACAATAATAGTGCGAGATTAGTTATTATTATTATTATTATTATTATTATTATTATTATTATTATTATTATTATTATTATTATTATTATTATATACTACACTTCATCTCATGTTTCCCATATCAAATTCACTTAAATATAAACAATCTATGATGAATCTCCGACGTGAATAAAACTTCCCCAGGGGTTTTAGATCACCACTGAACCTGCTACCGATCTCATTTTGTTGGATTAAGGGAGGTAATTGAGAAAACCGCTCAGTGAAGAACAAGATAATCTCGTGAGAAACCTCTTTGGAAGACGGAGAAGTTCAGAAGATTTCATCCAGAGACTGACTTTTTTTTTACGTATTAATATTTTATGATTTCAAATTGTGTTTCGCGAATGTATGGAATTCAGAATTTCTCCATTTGGTTCTTCATCTGGATCTTAGGGCTTTGTAGTGACAGGGTTATCCAAAAAAGTAAGGATGTCGAGGAGTTGAGAGAGCTTTATGGGTACTGTATATATATACATATATATATATGTATATGTATATATATATATATATATATATATATATATATATATATTTATATATATATATATAAAGATATTTATATATACACATATAGTAACCATATATATATATATATATATATATATATATATATATATATATATATATATATATATATATATATATATACATACTGTATATATAAACATTTTTAAATAACCGGAAAGACCTAGGTACACCAAAAATTGTTCCTCCTGGGGAAATTATTATCATCCAAAAAGGGTCGCCCCTAAATAACTAGTTTTACATATTTATATTCTACAGCATTTGAGAGAGAGAGAGAGAGAGAGAGAGAAAGCTGGTCCAAAGCTAATTCTCTGCTCCAGCAGCCCAGCACGACGCACTAACCCGGCAAGAACACTTCTTCCATTTCCATATAAAGAGCTTCAGGTGGGAGCAGTCCCTTGGTATGCGCTGTTCTCAGGACAACTCATTAGGGAAAAATGGGATTGTTTTTTCTTGTATTGGAATTCAAGATTCAAGAGGCAGGAAAAAGGAAGTAACTCTTCCGGGCGTTAACACAGTTACTTATAATGACTGGATTTTAAATAAAAAAATAAAGGGAGTAATGCTTCCAATGTTGCGAGATTGCAAGGACGGATATTTTCCTTTTCTTTTAAGTCTTTCGGGCGTAAGAAACTTGCTTGTAATGCTCCCATTTTAAATTTAAGAAATGGGACGTAATGTTGTAACAAAAAAATACGGCGTAAAGCTAGCACATGATGAACAAGCAAAAAATGCGCCGAAGTTTCTCCGGCGCAATCTGGTTTTCTTTACAGCGGATAATCCAGGCCATCGAAAATAGATGCATCTTTCGGTGGTCTCAGTATATTGCTGTATGAGGCGGGGCCCATAAAACTCTCAGCCGGCTTTGGTGGTTTGGGTTTTTTTTTTTGGCGTTGCTAGAGGCACGATTATGGCAAACTTTAATCTTAAATAAAATAAAAACTACCAAGGCTAGAGGGTTGCAATTTGGTATGGTTGATGATTGGAGGATGGATGATCAGCATACCAAATTTCAGCCCTCTAGCCTCAATAGTTTAAGAGCTGAGGGCGGACAGAAAAAGTGAGGACAGAAAAAAGTGCGGACGGGCAGAAAAAGCCGGCACAATAGTTTTCTTTTCAGAAAACTAAAAAGAGTAATACGTATTCCAGTATATATTCTAGCAAAACTTCATTGCATTTAATAAAACCTATTTCCAAGTAACTTGTGTCTTGAGGCCCAAAAAGATGGTGATCCTGACCAGATTTGACATAAGCTCTATTTAGCATTTTTCGGTACAGACCTGTGGTGTTAACATCGTTCCAGGAACGCAACAAAATTTAATTGATGAATTATTCTTCATACAACGCGGGTTTTGCCTGAATCTGTTCTTCGTCAGTGAATTATGAGGCAAAAGTTCTCAGGTTGATTTGTACAATAGTTTTAGACATTTTGCTTTCATAAAAAAAAATTTGCAAAAGATGAGAAGGCTTCTGTAAAGACTCCGTTTCTGATTGCTGGGTGGGTCAGGTGAATACCTCTCTCTCTCTCTCTCTCTCTCTCTCTCTCTCTCTCTCTCTCTCTCTCTCTCTCTCTCTCTCTCTCTCTCCTTGTCATTATTCTCTATGTTCTCAACGAGACGGCAATAGCCCCAAATACAAATCGCGATAAAGTTGTCCATTATGATCTGCCAAACCGCTTCAGAGAGTCGAGTCAGGTAGTGAGGTCCATTCAAGAGTCTCTTTCTTGTTGGGGGCGATGGTGGGGTTAGTCCTTCTGGAGGATTTGACTCGTGTTAGGACTGAAGCTTTCGGGTGGGGGAATTTTTCTCTCTGTCGCTACACAGGAAAAAATTTAATATTCATGGCACAGTTGAGGAGGTGAGAGTGACGATGTGGATGATGGACATTATGAAGTTGATGAACAAGATGGTGATGCTGGTGGAGGGAAGTTCTCTCTCTCTCTCTCTCTCTCTCTCTCTCTCTCTCTCTCTCTCTCTCTCTCTCTCTCTCTTTTTCCTTCATCTCGAATGTCATCGAATTTGTCTGTCTGTCTCGTCCACTAATACTATATACCTTCCCTATTCAGACATCATAATTCTCTCTCTCTCTCTCTCTCTCTCTCTCTCTCTCTCTCTCTCTCTCTCTCTCTCTCTCTCTCTCTCTCTCTCTCTCTCTCAGCAATATGCACACGTAAGGACACAAACAGAGCCAAGCCTTTAGTCCACTGCCTGCCAATCACTCGCCTTTTGCTCATTACTTTCAGAACGAAGCAACATCAAGATAAAATGTTCTTTTGTGTTGAAAATGAAAAGTACTGTCAATATTTACAGCTGCACATTTTCTGTAAAAGAAAAACATGGACTCACAATAGATGAAATAAGTTGGCATATGTTAGTTACAGTGAGTATATTAAAAATTTTAAAAATCATTAAATGTCACTATTAATTCAACCGTTTGCATCATAAAATTAACTGAGAATATAATTATAAATCCATCCAAGAGATTTCAGACACAATGGCAACATTAATTATAAAGATATACCAAAGATGGAGGACCCTACCGAATGAAATGAACAATAGCAAACTTCCTTGAATATATAAAAACACAAATGGCAATAAAATACTCTAAAGCGAACCCCAGGATGGAAAAAAATCTGGATGCTCAATTTTGGCAGCTCCAGGAAAAAGGTGAATGCCCCCTAGGCCATAAAAGCAACGCAGCATTCATTCGGTGACTGAGAGCTGTCGGGTAAAGGCGATAGTTTCAGACGCCACGTACGACGTCAGCAGAAATTCGGTCGCTTGGCATTGTACGATAATTCTCGAAAATCAAAAAATCTGCCACGTCGGGGAAAAAATAACTTATATTTACGTACGAGGATGGTATATACATATTCCCACTGTTGCTTTTAAGTACAGTTGTAGTTACTGACAGTTTTCAGACCTTTGATGCCAGTTTCAAAATGGTGCTGAAAATAAGTGATTGTTGGTTACAAAGTTCTTAAAGTCTTAAGGAATCACCTAGAGATCCCATACGTGTGACTTTTACCTTAATTCCTGACAAATCAGTGATACAAATCATGTCATGTAATCTATATATTACCTGAATTGTTCGTGTGCCTAGAAGATGGCCAGTAAAAGGAAATATCTGGCATAGGCCTAACGTTCGCTTGTCAGTGCATCCATTCTAGTGGTTAGCGCCATTAAAGGTTAATTTTGAATTACGAACGGAGATGTAACTTCGGTATCGTAATAAAGGTATTTTCATGTTCATGGGATGAAATCTCGTTGGAATACAGTTTGAATGAAAGGGAATTTGTGATCTGAACAGTTTGTGGTCATAGGTCTAAGGGTAGCCTGTGGTATATCGGTAGTAGCTAAGCGCTAATCTCCAGTATCTTTGGCCAACGGCCAGTTGGGGACAAGTCCCGATGCCTAAGACAGGTGGCCAGTGTGTCGTTAGGTCCACTGTTGAACCCCCCAGCCCGAGGGCCGGTACTTATTCTCCTACTCACCCTCTCAAGTTTTCACACCGCTAGGTTGGCGGGCCACCGGGTTTATGCTATGGTACCATCCTCAGGCCACCAGTAAGCGGCGGGATTTGTACCCTGGTCTCCCCCTAGTAAGCGTGAATCTTACTACTGTGCCGCCATGGCAACATAAAAGTTATTACTGAAAGCCCATTGTCATTTTGTTTTTATCAGAGTAGACTGATAGAAGCTCATCTTTCTTGTGCTTGTGTTGGTATATCATAGATACAAACCGGCTTCTTTATAAGAAGTTGTGAGGGTGTTTGTATATATAAACATTCAAATATGTGACTGAAGAAATAGTTTGAGTTACATATGTCACATCGTCCTCAAGGGTGGTCAGGGGAGTTCAGACAGACTATAGTGGCAAACGATATAGAGCACGTTCGTTGCTTCCCAAGAGTTTCCTTTGTGATCGTCAGTGCTCAGTCAACCACCGCCCTCAGTTTCTTTTAGGGAAGTTCATGCAGTGCGACATTTGGGCAACTTTCGAATTTGTTATAATTATTGACACTCAGTCACCACTCATGGTTTAAAGGTAGTAAGTCTAAGGTTTGCATCGTGGTATTTCAGATGTCTGATGACCACTTGCACCAGATAAGGTCAAAGGGAGAAGTTCGAGATACGACATTATTAGCGCTCGCACTTTTTCAGAGCTGAGCACCACAAAATAACACATTGTGAACTCTACGATCACTCGCCATGCTTATTTTATTATTATAATTTTTTTTGCATATAAAGAATTTTGATGTTAAATTTAGCTATAGTTGAAAAATTATCGTTCATTTTTGATATTTTACTCAAGACGTTTTAATTGTCTGTTTAATTTTAATAATGAAACCGAAATCGCTTAACAAATGAAATTTAAAAGCGAGAAAAAGAGAGCTGTGAATGACAAGAGGCATCAGGGAGGAATCCCAGGTGTCCCCTGTACCAGGTAAGTAAGCTCTGATTTCTTTCTTCTTCTTCTTCTTCTTCTTCTTCTTCTTCTTCTTCTTCTTCTTCTTCTTCTTCATTAGCCAAACGAGGAAAATCTTCTTCTTTCACTTCCTCAGACACCAATTGTGCCTCTGTCCCCTCTGGAAGGGAACTATAACATTGTGGTCAGACGACTTCAGTGGGTCATAACAAAGGTGGTTGAAGAGGGCATGGGGATATCAGCCTTGGAGGTATAATGGCAGCATCCTTCAGTTTAATATAAAAGAATGAATACATTCTTTTTCATTTCATCTGCCCACTCACTAACACAGCTGGCTCTCCATTGGCTCCAATCAAAGGCTTCCAAATCGGAGGCCGAAAGATGCAGAATATTTCTTCAGCATCTGAAAGCTTCCATGAACAAAGAACCCTCACTTCTTCTGCAGGTCATAATAAACATTGGTCTAATTATTATTGTTTATTCCCTTCCAAAGGGGACAGAGGCACAATTGGTGTCTGGGGAAGTGAAGGATGAAGAAGATTATCCTCCTTTGGCTGAAGAAGAAGAAGAAGAAGAAGACAGAAAGAAATCAGAGCATACTTACCTAGTACAGGGGACACCAGGGATTCCTCTCAGATGGAAGGACGAAACCTTTGCTTTTGTCTCTTGACTCTTTTATATCGCTTTTTAAAATTCATTTAGTATAGAATTTCTTTTTCATTATAAAAATTAAATAGACAATTAAAACGTCTTAAGTAAAATATGAAAATTTAATTATTATTTTTCAAATGTAGCTAAATTTAACATAAAAATTCTTCATACACAAAAAACAACCAAATAATCATGGCTAGTGATCGCAGCGTTCACAGTGTGTCACTTCTTACAAGTTCCTTTCATCTTATCCTTGCGGTGCTCAGCTCTGAAAAAGTGCGAGCACTAATAGTACCACAATACAAACAATTTTCTCATTTTAAGGTATACTATCCCTTATATTAAACTGAGTGTATGTATATATATATATATATATATATATATATATATATATATATATATATATATATATATATATATGTATATATGTGTGTGTGTGTATATGTGTGTGTGTGTGTGTGTGTACACACACATTCTGCTGCTCCCTTTTCAACCATGATAAGTTAAGAGGGCATTGTGGCTAACAGATACTACATCCGTATCTGGTAAAAAGTGACCAGTTAATTCTCCATCCGTGGGTGAAGAGGTAAAGGCGACCGTCGGAGTAGCAGCAGAAACAAAGGGGTATTTACACGACATCCAACCTTAGTGGGACTCTTGGCGTTGAGAGGCAAAGGTCCCTCTGGATGAAGACAATGTTATCTCTGTTGGTTTCGCTGTGGCACTGAGGAAAAAAAAATAAACAGATCTAAGTGTAGAATAGATTGGTGAAAAGGGACCAAATTTCTCAAGCAAACTTGCTTGTTGATTTGAGATCACAGCCACAGGACTGGCGTAATTATGTGAGAATGGACGAGGCAGCATATTTAGATCTGCTGAGGCTTCTACTCATTTTATTAAGCACAAGGACACACACGTGAGAGTAAGTATTTATTTTCCTTATAACGTTGTCCCGTGAACAGCTAGGTTCCAGTTCCTTTAGTATTTCTTTTTAAAGAGCAGATAGACCCTTGTTTCTAGATATCTTATTAGCATATTCTTCAGGTTTAACTTAACAGAAAGCTGTACGAGTATGTTCTTTGTATTTGAGGATAAATTCCAAAAAACACTTCCATCTCATTCTTCTTTACTTTATTTTCCTCAATATTCATACTTGAGAAAGGGAAAATATAGGCGGTCTTTCCTATTCAAGATCCAAATAGCTAATGGGGTTTGATGTCTGACGATCTTTCACACGAGCAAAGCGTTTGTGGATAACTTCAGCCCCGCCCACAAGAGTCAGGCCGAGCTGGACTTCCTTCAAACCGGTTGTCAACGGCGTTGGCCAACCTGGTTCACAGGGTTCAATTTCACCTCAAACACGTGTTGGCAGACCGGGTTGGACAAACCGGTTGACCGTGTAGATGCCCCTTTGGGTGATGAACATCTACAAAATTAATAACACCAACAAAACTAAACTAAACTAAACTCTTGCCACCATCTCTCTCTCTCTCTCTCTCTCTCTCTCTCTCTCTCTCTCTCTCTCTCTCTCTCTCTCTCTCTCTCTCTCTCTCTTAGGTGTGATTAGAGGGGGAAAGAGAGAATGAAAAGAAAAAGCAAAATTCATCAGCTATTCTCTCTCTCTCTCTCTCTCAGAAATATATATAAACGTAAAGGCATGAACTAAACCAGACTTTTCATTCGCTGTCTGCAAGTCACTCGCTATTAGGACATTATTTTCTGTGAAATAATGACTTAGAACTGTCAGAGTCCGAAGCCGCCACCGAGATTCAGTGATATTGTCAGTTAAAAATTTAAAAGTTCGGTCAATATTTATAGCTGCTCTGTTCTTATAAGAGAAACAAACAATAGACCAACAATAGATAAAATAAGCAGGCAAATGTTAGCTACAATTTGAAGGTGAAACATTTTATGAAAATCAGTGAATGTCAGTTTTAATAGAACCGTTTGCATTGTAAAATATGCTAAGAATATTGTTATGAGTTCATAAAAGACATTTTAGACATATTGGCAACCCCACTTAGAAAGATCAACAAAAGATGAAGCGTGGTGGGGCGGGGAGGGGTTGAACCTGAAAGCACAATTTTAGCAGCTCCAGGAAAAAAAAAAACACTTAATGACCCATGGCCCATAAAACTAACGCAGCTTTTAATGACCGGGAGCTGTCGGGTGAAGGCGACGGTTTCCGACGCCACATCCGAGATTAGCTTTCTTTGGAGGATGGTATATTCGCTCTGTTCTTTCGAGTTACAATTAAAAGGATTTAGATTTTCTTTGTAGGATGGTATATTCGCTCTGCTGTTTCGAGTTACAATTAAAAGGATTTAGATTTCTTTGCAGGATGGTATATTCGCTCTGCTGTTTCGAGTTACAGTTAAAAGGATTTAGATTTTCTTTCTAGGATGGTATATTCGCTCTGCTGTTTCGAGTTACAATTACAAGGATTTAGATTGACTTTGGAGGATGATATATTTGCTCTGTTGTTTCAAGTTACAATTACAAGGATTTAGATTTACTGTGGAGGATGGTATATTCGCTCTGTTGTTTCAAGTTACAATTATAAGGTTTTAGATTGACTTTGGAGGATGGTATATTTGCGCTGTTGTTTCAAGTTACAATTACAAGGATTTAGATTTACTCTGGAGGATGGTATATTCGCTCTGTTGTTTCAAGTTACAATTAAAAGGATCTGGATTTACTTTGGAGGATGTTATATTCGTTCTGTTGTTTCAAGTTACAATTAAAAGGATTTAGATTTGCTTTGGAGGATGGCGTATTTGCTCTGTTTCAAGTTACAATTAAAAGGATCTGGATTTACTTTGGAGGATGGTATTTTCGCTCTGTTGTTTCAAGTTACAATTAAAAGGATCTGGATTTACTTTGGAGGATGTTATATTCGTTCTGTTGTTTCATGTTACAATTAAAAGTATTTAGATTTACTTTGGAGGATGGCGTATTTGCTCTGTTGTTTCAAGTTACAATTAAAAGGATCTGGATTTACTTTGGAGGATGGTATATTCGCTCTGTTGTTTCAAGTTACAATTACAAGGATTTAGATTTACTCTGGAGGATTGTATATTCGCTCTATTGTTTCAAGTTACAATTACAAGGATTTAGATTGACTTTGGAGGATGGTATATTCGCTCTGTTGTTTCAAGTTACAATTACAAGGATTTAGATTTACTTTGGAGGATGGTGTATTTGCTCTGTTGTTTCAAGTTACAATTACAAGGATTTAGATTTACTCTGGAGGATGGTATATTCGCTCTGTTGTTTCAAGTTACAATTAAAAGGATCTGGATTTACTTTGGAGGATGGTATATTCGTTCTGTTGTTTCAAGTTACAATTAAAAGGATTTAGATTTACTTTGGAGGATGTTATATTCGCTCTGTTGTTTCAAGTTACAATTAAAAGTATTTAGATTGACTTTGGAGGATGGTATATTTGCTCTGTTGTTTCAAGTTACAATTAATAGGATTTAGATTGACTTTGGAGGATGGTATATTCGCTCTGTTGTTTCAAGTTACAATTAAAAGTATTTAGATTGACTTTGGAGGATGGTATATTCGCTCTGTTGTTTCAAGTCACAATTAAAAGGATTTAGATTGACTTTGGAGGATGGTATATTCACTCTGTTGTTTCAAGTCACAAATAAAAGTAATTAGATTTACTTTGGAGGATGGTATATTCACTCTGTTGTTTCAAGTCACAATTAAAAGGATTTAGATTTACTTTGGAGGATGGTATATTCGCTCTGTTGTTTCAAGTTGCAATTAAAATGACAGACAGTTGGTTTTCGCATCTGTGATCAAAGTTTCCAAATGGAGTTGAAAATAAATTATGGTGTAGTTACAAAGTACTGACAGTACCTATGGAGTAACTTATAGATTCCATTCCAAATTGTTTTACTTAGCTCCCCAACAAACCAATGACAGGAATTACGGGATGTCATCTTTAGATTAGTACAGAAATCGTTCTTGAACATCTGTCAGTTCTGAGTGTGGCTTTATGATAGACTACAATTTATGAGGTAATATAAGTTTCTGTTTTAGCTCCCTTAATATCAGAAGAAATGCCACCAGAGGAATGGTTAAACTTAGATTATTTCAATTATCATATCCTCCAAAGTCTAAAACTTCCCACATACACACACACACAAGCGCATTCAAATTCAAATGCTACACGAGGAAACGATATTTATATAAACAAACCAACAACAACTTAGATATCTGTTGTACTGATGTGGTATCATTTGCCTCAATAAAAAGTACAATAAGAAATATTCTTGGACTTTGTACGTGATGTTACCCTTTTATGAGTGTAAAAATTTTGTTGTTGAATATTTTCAGAACTTGAAACTCGTTATTCCTAAAAACTAATGCACTCATATGTAATTGCCAGTATTGAAATACTAACAGTCTTGGTGCATTAATACACTGTATATATATATATATATATATATATATATATATATATATATATATATATATATATATATATATACACACATATTACGTATTTCGAGAGGCGCTGGTTTTCACCTTACTGTATTCCATAGGACCTTGCAATAAAACTCTCAAAATACGGTACCAGAGAAAATAAGAGAAAATCATCAGTGGTAGGCGGCCAAGTGAGAATGCTGCTTCTTAACACTTATTTATTTGCTCAAGCACACTGGTAAATTATAGGTAACAGATCTGACTAAAATGAAAATGTACAATAAATCACTGAACTGGAAATAAGTACATTGAGTAATTCCAATGTGTACATAAATGGACCATATATAAGGTCTTTAACCTTCAGGTATCAATATAATTATATCAGCCCGGTAGGGAGGACTTCTCTTGGCAAATCAGGAACGCAGGAGAAACATCTACTTGGTGAATGACACTGCCCCCACTCCGTGCTTTGCTTTCTTGCGAGGTTTCGATACAGACTCTCCAGGTGAGGTAGATCTGAACTATCTTGTCACGACGTCTGGCTCAAAGGTTAAAGTCCTACATGGAAAAGTGAGGGCCTGCGAGGCTCGCGGCGCGATCCTCAGACGGCCATAGCCTTCGGCGGACACAAGCAGCCTAACTGATGACCTCTGTCGTCTTGTCCTTTTTATGGCAGAAAAGTGTGCCACAGGCATGGCTTGAGGCGGCGGCTGCGGCATGTACCTGCGGATTAATGAGAGAAGATCTTTCACCGGTAATTTGGAAATACAAATGGGGCTGATTAGGTTTGGGGGTTAGCTAGAAGGGAACAGTGGTGTCTTTCTAGGTGTTTTCCCATGTGACTCGTTAAGTCCAACGCTTGGAAGGGGGCAGCCTAAAAATCTCCTGTGACTCCAATACTGATGGCTATACCTATCACCTTAGTCAAATGGAAAATCTTCTTAATTATTAAGGACTAAGCGATACAGCAATGTAATTCATATATATATATATATATATATATATATATATATATATATATATATATATATATATATATATATATATATATATATATATATATATAGTCTTTATTAGCCACAAATACCTCTTATCTTCACGACTCCTTCACATTCTGGGAACGATTGCCACTACGAAGCCTGGGAGGACCAAATGAAGATAAATGAAGCTATGCTGATGCCCAACTGAGATTCAGTCTCGGGTCAGGGCATGGTCTCTTTCGTACACCATGGGTCAGGGCATGGTCTCTTCCTTAGACCATGGGTTGTGGCATGGTCTCTTTCTTAGACCGTGGGTCGGGGCATGGTCTCTTCCTTAGGCCAGGGGTCGGGGCATGGTCTCTTTCTTAGACCGTGGGTTGGTTTATCCAGGTAATAATAATTAAAAAGTAAGGTAAAGGTCTATTCCCGCTCATAAGTCCTTCTATCTGTCGAATTCAGATGCACTTACTAGACATGGAATAGAGTCTCCTTCACCGTCACATTTATTCACTTTAGGCTGAAATTTAATTTGTATAGAATCCAGTGGTCACTTTTACCGATATGCCCTCTTATTGTGGCTAATAAATACTGTATATGCATCTGGTAAATATATGTATATATATATACTGTATATATATTTATTTATATATATATATATATATATATATATATATATATATATATATATATATATATGCTAAATTTCACTAAATTTTGATAATAATCATTAATTTTTAATATCTTACTCAAGAAGTTTTATTTGTCTGTTTAGTTTTAATAATGAAACGGAAATCGCTTGGCGAAAAAATTTTGAAAAGCGAGAAGAAGTAGGTAACAAGAGCAAAGGTTTCGTCCTTCCATCAGGGAGGAATCCCAGGTGTCCCCTGTACCAGGTAAGTAAGCTCTGAGTTCTTTCTGGCTTCTTTTTCTTCAGCCAAAGAAGGGTAATCTTCTTTATCCTTCATTTCCTCAGACACCAATTGTGCCTCTGTCCCCTTTGGAAGGATAAAGAAGATTATCCTTCTATGGCTGAAGAAGAAGAAGAAGAAGAAGAAGAAGAAGAAGAAGAAGAAGAAGAAGAAGAAGAAGAAGAAGAAGAAGAAGAAGCCAGAAAGAACTCAGAGCTTGCTTACCTGGTACAGGGGACACCTGGGATTCCTCCCTGATGAAAGGACGAAACCTTTGCTTTTGTCTCTGACTCTTTTTCTCGCTTTTTGAAATTCAGTTGTCAAGCGATTTCTGTTTCATTATTAGAATTAAATAAACAAGTAAAACTAGTTGGGTAAGTTAAAAATTAACGGTTATTATTCAAGATTAGAGAAATTTAGCATAAAAATTCTTTATGCGGAGAAAACAACCAAATAAGCATGGCTAGTGATCGTAGCGTTCGCCATGTGTCATGCATCTTCGGTGGTCCTTTCATTTTATCTTTGGGGGGCAAGCTCCGAAAAAGTGCGAGAACTAATAATGTCACAATACAAACATTTTTTCCATTTTAAGGTATACTATCCATTATAGTAAACTATATATATATATATATATATATATATATATATATATATATACACAGTACATGTATATTGTATGCAATATATACACGCAATCTACTGCTCTCTTTTCTCTAGACAATTATGTAGTATTTATCAGTCACAGTAAGTTAAGAGTGCATTGTGGCTGATAAATACCACATATGTATTTCTTAAAAGTGACCAGTAGATTCTATATATATATATATATATATATATATATATATATATATATATATATATATATATATATATATATATATATATATATATATATATAATTTCTATGTATCATTGATGTTATTCAAAAAGATAACATAATGAAGGATCCAAATATGAAATTGAAAAAATTAGATGAGTCGAAAATTATAATAAAACCATTGACAATAAAGTAACCAGAAATGAAATTCCCACAAAAGGGGTGAAGAAGACTCTGGAATCTAAACCATCCTGTCTTACTGAAGCCTAACACGAGTAGTAGGAATATATAAATACGCAGCGAAGTTGTGTAGTTATTATATAATCATATATATATATATATATATATATATATATATATATATATATATATATATACATTTTATAAATATGTATATATATACATACATACATGCATACATACATGGAAAGGTATATTTCTACAACAAAATCAATGAGTATTATCAGTTGCTCTCTCTCTCTCTCTCTCTCTCTCTCTCTCTCTCTCTCTCTCTCTCTCTCTCTCTCTCTCTCTCTCTCTCTCTCTCTCTACAAATTCAAAAAGTTATTCTCTAAAGCTCTTACCCATTCCGGGATTTTACCAGATTTTGTAACCTTTTATCCTATTATCTATGAATTTATTATTCTCAGAGAAATTTTATTACGTAAGGGACGTTTGTTTCAAGGCTCATGAATTTCATAATTAAATGTAACTTTTTTATTCTCTTTTTGATGCCTAAGATTTTCTAGAAAATTGTTGCCTCAGAATTTATATCGTAATCTCAGACTTTAAACTTTTTACAGATTATTTCTATGTAAGACTTTTCCCTCATACTGCTTCAATCATTTTATATTTCAGTTTTCTTTATAAATTCTAGATTTTTTTTTTCCATGAAACTGAGTTTATTTATGCTGCCCCTTTGATTCTCGCTTCAGATACGGGACATTTTTCGTTTTCCCTGAATCAGGAAAGTTCCGACAATCAATGTCCTATTTTTGTGACCCATCTCGGTTCTCAGACTTGTCATCGAATTCGAACCTTTCTTTTCCCCGTAAATTGATTCTTCCTTTCCAGCTTTATTTTTGGTGTCAGGATTTTCCCCCAGGTCGGGATTTTCCTTCTGGAATCAAGCTCAACTTTCGTCAACTTTAAGTTGTTGTCCTCCGTCAGGGAGGTAGGAATGTTTTTGTTTCCGTTTGAAGGCAGAATGAAGCGAGAACTCTTATATAAATCGCTTTTATATATCTTTGATAATTTATGCATTCTAAAACGATTGATACTTGCCTTAATGTCTACCATATTATGGAGAATACTTTCATTTTTACCTTTCAGTAAAAGAAAACTATTTTGTAGGCTTGATCTGTCCGCCCTCAGATCTTAAAAACTACTGAGGAGATTAGAGGGATGCAGATTTGTATGTTGATCATCCACCCTCCAATTATTTAAGGTTAAAGTTAGCCATAATCGTGCTGCTTGCCATGATATAGGATAGGCCACCACCAGGCCGTGGTTAAAGTTTTGTGGCTCCCGGCCATACAATATTATACCGAGACCACCGAAAGGTAGATCTATTTTCGGTGGCCTTGAGTATTCGCTGTAGCGGCTGTACAGAAAACTCCATTGCTCCGAAGAAACTTTGGCGGATATTTTACTTGTTTTTTATTATAAACGTGCGGGCTGCTCAAGGTTTTAGAAAATAAGAGGATTTCTTTTATGTATCAAGATTTATATACCTTTTTTATAGTTATATTGTCACTTGACCTACAATTACATTATGCAGATCAGTAACCCTCCAGTATCAGAGAGAATTCTTTCTCACCTGTCGGTTATTCCTTTGGGATTCGTCCTCGACTTCGTCCTCTGTGCCGAGAAGTTTGGGCTGGAGGTGAAAATGTTTCAAGGTCCACAAACCTTTTGAAGATTAAGACATGCGAATGTTCTGTCTGGAAGGCAGGTACTAATTGTAATAATCATCAGACCTGATCACGCCCATATGTCCTTTCGACCTGTGACCTTGGGTAACGGACAAGGTTATATGTAGGATACTCTAAGCTTTTCCATATGTCCCTTCAACCTGTGACCTTCGGTGACGGTTAAGGTTATACATAGGATACCCTAAAATTTTTCCATATGCCCCTTCGACCTGTGACCTTTGGTGAGGTCATGGTTATACATAGGATACCCTACGGTTTTTGTTTACCAATTGTAAGCAACCCGACAACCTCTGCACTTGGTTTCCCTCTATTGACATACACTGAAATTCTCGACAATGATTATCTCCTGTTCTCTACGAAGTATACCCATTGCTTCTTTATGGTCAAGCCCAAGGCCAAGAGAAGGAGAAGGTCTGCTCACTTCCCCCCCCCCCCCTCAAAATCCCCATGTAGGCCGAGCTACCTCCTTACTGCGTCAGCAGGTGAATTGCCGTAATGAGCAGGTACCTCTGAGATACGTCATCGCCTACGTTGTTACCCCAGAGGGGAGGCGACTCCGCCCAGTTGGGTAAACCTTGTATCTTGGCTTTGGTGAAGCCCACATATTTCATATCTTTCAGGTGTGGGTCAGGTATGGGAGCTGGGTTGCTCTTGCAATCGTCATTTGCACTAAAAAACCCCAAATAATTATTTTTAGTTGACGGTAAGGTGGGGTTTCAGCGATACTGGCTGTCGATATTTACTGTCAGTTCCATAAACCAGACAGCTAGCCTACATTCATGATTAGATACTCCTTTCTGAAAGCAGTGGCTTCATTACACTATCAAAGAACAGAGATCATATATCCATTAAAAACCTGAATAATTTTCTGTCTTTCTTTTCTTACCGTAATTACTTTAGAAGGCAAATTATGGGCCTCAATTTTGGTGATCGTTCTCGATCCAGATATACAGTATGTAGGGTAATTGTGCTAAATAAACTTTTAGTCCCCGTTAATCTTTGGTTGTAAGAGTCCTCACAATATGCAAGAAATAATGTATTCCAAGCGGAATTAACTTTATTTCACAATATTCCCACAGATCACCTTAGCCTGAATTTTTCTGTTTATGTGATACGAGTTTGTCCGATATATATATATATATATATATATATATATATATATATATATATATATATATATATATATATATATATATATATATATATATATAAATTTCTGACTCACGTCAGGATCAGACCCAGGTCTCTCAGGTGGAAAGCAAGGGCGTTATCCACTGGGCCACACAAGTCTAAAAGAAGTTGGAACCTGAGAGCAACTGCACCAGGAATTACCTGGGCAAGCTAACTGCTTGCATACCAGCGAAGTTTTCCCCAACTTCCCGACTCAGCAATGACCCAATAGACAACATTTCATTCGAATTATCCCTTCTGAGTGAATAAGATAGAAATCATCAACACACAATCACGTGTGGAATAGAAATAAATTTGACTCACGTCGGGATCGAACCCAGGTCTCTCCACCTGAGAGACCTGGGTTCGATCCCGACGTGAGTCAGAAATTTATTTCTGTTCCACACGTGATTGTGTTTTGATGATTTCTATCTTATTCACTCAGAAGGGATAATTCGAATGAAATGTTGTCTATTGGGTCATTGCTGAGTCGGGAAGTTGGGGAAAACTTCGCTGGTATGCAAGCAGTTAGCTTGCCCAGGTAATTCCTTGGTGCAGTTGCTCTCAGGTTCCAACTTCTTTAGACTTGTGTGGCCCAGTGGATAACGCCCTTGCTTTCCACCTGAGAGACCTGGGTTCGATCCCGACGTGAGTCAGAAATTTATTTCTATTCCACACGTGATTGTGTGTTGATGATTTCTATCTTATTCACTCAGAAGGGATAATTCGAATGAAATGTTGTCTATTGGGTCATTGCTGAGTCGGGAAGTTGGGGAAAACTCGCTGGTATGCAAGCAGTTAGCTTGCCCAGGTAATTCCTTGGGTGCAGTTGCTCTCAGGTTCCAACTTCTTTTAGACTTGTGTGGCCCAGTGGATAACGCCCTTGCTTTCCACCTGAGAGACCTGGGTTCGATCCCGACGTGAGTCAGAAATTTATTTCTGTTCCACACGTGATTGTGTGTTGATGATTTCTATATATATATATATATATATATATATATATATATATATATATATATATATATATATATATATATATATATATATATATATATATAGTTTGGAGTGCAATGTAAATCAATGTCGATTAATGTGGCATGAAAGCTGTCATTCTCATCAAATAACGTTTAGGGCCGTTACCTCTACTCCTGTCGCTGTCTGTGCGAACCTTCATCACGAATTGGATCTCTGGTCATGACTTTTGGTCGTTTCGCTTTCGGATTTTAATATGGTTATTCAGTATTAGCGCTCGGGTGTTTTTGACTGGAATAGAAACTAGTGGAGAGTAATATAGCTATAGTCTATTCCGTTCCATCTGTCCCTTCACTCTGCAAGGGAGGTTTTAGGTCGATGTGGCAGACTTAGCTTCCTCGCGATCGGCTGAAGTCGGTGGTTCTTCCGATATCTCAGGCTTGCTGTGATAAAGATGCAAACTATTTCTTCAGTAATATATCTGAATGCTTATACAGTAAAGTTCGTTTATAACGTACAGGCTTGTTACGAATTCAGGCTTATAACGAATGAAAGTGAAAGTGAAATCCCCGGTCCCAATTCAATGAGCGAACTTAAAATTGTAGGTATGTTACGAATACTTTGTTACGAAATCAGGTATATAACGAACTATTTTGTACGTCCCGGTGGCAGTTTTATTGGTAAAACGTACCTGCTGTAACGAAGTGATAATTTTATTGTTAAACAAACATCAAACACCTGTTATCCCAGTGAACTGTTACACTTTGTTCCTGATTTTGTCTTTATCGGCTATGAGAAATTTTTGCCGCAGGAAGGCCTCGTTTTTTGCGGTATACTAGTGCTTAATTCGTAAACTGTTTGTGCATAAAATGATAGTGAAAAATATTTTTTTAACCGCTTAGTTCCTGTTTGCTAATTATAATTCTTTATGAGTTTTTGTTGTTTTTTATTTAATGCGTAATTAAAATATTTTATATTAATACACTGTGTCACTTTGTTATTATTCCAAGTGAAATCCTTGTCAACAGATTGATTTTTCTCACAAATAAAAAAAATATTACGTTCAATACACAACCACTGGGGGTGTAATAAAAATTCACATATACACGTATTACACTTACCCACGACAATGTATACATTGTGTATTAACTTAATCTCATTTAAAGGTTTTAAATAAAGAAATGACTATGGACATAACTTTAATTTTGTTATAAGCATTAAAATACATATCCTGTTCTTAAACTAACAATGACGTTTATTGAAATATATTAAAAATCTTGATACACTTAGGAGGATCGATACTTTATCGTCTGGATTTCATTCTGTATCAAAGCAAGGGAGGTCATCCAATCATTTCATGCATCTCCTTTTATAGCGAATGATGCCTATAACGAATTGCAGACGACAGTCCCCTGGAATTCGCTTTAAACGAACTTTACTATATCTATATATATATATATATATATATATATATATATATATATATATATAGAGAGAGAGAGAGAGAGAGAGAGAGAGAGAGAGAGAGAGAGAGAGAGAGAGAGAGAGAGAGAGAGAGAGATCACAGACATTCCGAATTACATTGGTACCAAAAACAAAACAAGGACAAGAATGGTGAGCTTGCATCAAATAGTCTATTGTTAAGTATATAAAAAGACGCCTGCTGTGCCAGTGAGAGCAGAAGGTGTCCTGATAATACATTTCCTGTCAGTGACATGAGTAATGCTGATATTCGAAAGAGCATCAAGGAATATTGCCGTCTGTGAGGCATGAGGCTGTCTGGGGCGGCTGAAGGGAACAGCCACTGCAGCGTTGGATGGAAGGCGATTCTTGGCAATAGTATTGCACTTTAATTATCAGAATACTTTGCATATTTACTTAATTTTTTTTAATATACAATTCCTTAAAATATCTGGGCGACTGGGCAATTTCAGCCGCATTTTGCCAAATAACTTAGGGAGCAAAAGTTTGAAATCTCCTTGAGGCCCTCCCGTCACCCTTTGTGTATTGATATGTGTATGGCATAAAAGGCTCCCCAGAATCTTTGTTCAGATGTAAGGCCTGGAAACGACTCTTAAATAGAATGAATGATGGTTGAATAAGCAAGTCATTTTTACTGCTTTGAAATGAAAATGTGCCTAAAAGAAGGCCAGTAAAATCAAATATCTGGCATAGGTCTAATGTTCGCTTGTTAGTGCATCTATTCAATTGGTTAGCGTCATTGAAGGTTATTTTTCCAGTTTACTGACGAAGATTGTCCGATGACCACTTGTACCAGATAAGATCAAAGGGAGAAGTTCGAGTTATGACATTATTAGTGCTCGCACTTTTTCAGAGCTGAGCACTACAAAAATAAAATTACTGCTCGAACTTCGACACAGAGTGACACTCGACAGACTCTACGATCACAAGCCATGCTTATTTGATTGCTTCTTCCGCATAAAGAATTTTTATGTTAAATTTAGCTACAGTTGAGAAGTAATCGTTAATTTTTCATATTTTAACCAAGAAATTTTAATTGTCTGTTTAATTTTAATAAAGAAACATAAATCGCTTGATAAATAAAATCTTAAAAGCGAGAAAAAAAAGAGTCTGAGACAAAGCAAAGGTTCCATCCTTCCGTCAGAGAGGAATCCCAGGTGTCCCCTGTACCAGGTAAGTAAGGTTTCATTTCTTTCTGGCTTCTTCTTCTTCTTCTTCGAAAGGAGGATAATCTTCTTCATCCTTCACTTCCTCAGATACCAATTGTGCCTTTGTCCCCTTTGGAAGGGAACGATAACATGATGGTCTGTCGACTTCAGTGGGTCATAACAGAGGTGGTTGAAGAGGACATGGGGACACCAGCTTTGGAATATAATGGCTGAATTGAATTTAATATAAAGAAATGAATAAAGTCTTTTTCAGTCCATCTATCCATTCACTCATAACTGGCTCTCCACTGGCTCCAATCAAAGCCTCCCAAATCGGAGGCCGAAAGATGCAGAACATTTCTTCAGCATCTGAAAGCTTCCATGAACAAAGAAGCCTCACACCTTCTTCTGCAGATCATAATAAACATCGGTCTAATTATTATTATTTATTCCCTTCCAGAAGGGGACAGAGGCACAATTGGTGTCTGAGGAAATGAAGGATGAAGTAGATTATCCTCCTTTGGCAGAAGAAGAAGAGGGGGAAGAAGAAGCAAAAAAGAAATCAGAGCTTACTTACCTGGTACAGGGGACACATGGGATTCCTCTCAGATGGAAGGACGAAACTTTTGCTTTTGTCAGACTCTTGTTTCGCTTTTTTTGAAATTCATTTGTCAAGCGATTTCCGTTTCATTATTGAAATTAAATAGAAAAATAGAACTTGAGTAAAATCTTAAAAACTGACGATTATTTTCCAACTGTGGCTAAATTTAACATAAAAATTCATTACATGGAAAAAACAATCAAATAAGCATGGCTGGTGATCGTAGAGTTCGCCATGTGTCACCGTATTCCGTTACGATCCTGCAATTTTATCTTTGTGGTGCTCAGCTCTGAAAAAGTGCGAGCACTAAAATTTTCCCAACAAAAAAATTTTCTTTTAAGGCATTGTGGCTAATAGATACTACATCCATATCTGAAAGAAAGTGACCAGCAGATCCTACATACACACACACACACTATATATATATATATATATATATATATATATATATATATATAT
The DNA here is from genome assembly GCF_040412425.1 of Macrobrachium rosenbergii. NCBI lineage: Eukaryota > Metazoa > Arthropoda > Malacostraca > Decapoda > Palaemonidae > Macrobrachium > Macrobrachium rosenbergii. The sequence continues at coordinate 4,053,267 of NC_089773.1, forward strand.
ATATATATATATATATATATATATATATATATATATATATATATATATATATTGTGTGTATATATATATATATATATATATATATATATATATATATATATATATATATATATATATATATATATATATATATATATATATATATATATATATATATATATATATATATATATATATATATTATATCATATCACTTTCAAGCAATTTTGGTATCTAATAACTGTAAATTTCTTAAAGATAATCAAAAAATGTTTAGTTTCTTGCTTTTTATTATCATTCGGCGACCACGCCGTCAACTACTAGGGACCCCTCTAAATAGCGACTGACGTCCCCATTCCAACCAGAAGGACCCACCCTTCCTTGGGAATGAACCTATGATACGGGTGGAAACGCTGGATAACCGCTACGACCTTAGGAACCACGAAGAACACAGGAAATATAAAGTCTTGTATGCTGAGGCTTGAAACTCTACGGGAACCACACGCCATATTTAACTTATACGAAGCAGAACAATTACCTTCCTTATGTACAGTACATCGTCCAGCTCTTAGCAAATATCAGCCCTGAAGGAAAGAAAATAGTAAGAAGAATTAAAAAGACCGTGTATAAAATCACTTCCACTGATGCTACCATTCTTTTTAACCGTATATTATTATTATTATTATTATTATTATTATTATTATTATTATTATTATTATTATTATTTAGTATAAGGCTGTTGCACCTTTCCTAATTCATCTCTTTTTTTTCCCATACAAATTCTCGTAAATATAGGTAATCCCTGACGTTGCTCTCTATATTTAACTTTTCCCCAGGGTCCTTAAATCACCCCTGAGCCTCCCCCTGATCTCATTTTCAGGGATGAAGGGAACTAATTGAGAAAACGTCCAATAAGAACAATTTCATCTTCTGTGAGGCTCCTGAAGGGGACGCCGAGCCTTACGCGATTTAAGACTCTAAGACCGGATTTTTTTTTTTACTAAATTGATCAGTGTTGCATAACTAGCATAAACATACTGTCAGGAATGACGGTAATAAAAGAGAGGGTAGAGACGGGAAGTCCAAACTCTAGGGACATTAAGTCCCGTTAGGCGTGTTTATGTAAGCAACATGGCGAGAGAAGTCGGCCGGGCTGGAAGACGTTAAGTATAAACGTGGAATATATTAAAGTAGGCTTTGGTTGTTGTACACAGGAAAAATATGTAGACTCAAGTTGCCTTTTAGCAGAAGGAGTCAAGATGGAATTTCGTTAAGTAAATGGAAATATATAGTTATTGATATTACTGTTCAGTATTGTATCGTATCTACGAGATTTTTCTTCTAAATAGATATTAATGTGAGGTTAAAACTGAATACGATATCTGTTATGTTTCGAATGCTTATATAATGAAAAAGATGAGTTTTACATACATACACACACACACACACACACACACACACACACACACACACACACACATATATATATATATATATATATATATATATATATATATATATATATCACATTACCACAGGTGAAAAATAAGAAAAGGGTGTAGGTCCTGACCGGTTTCGACTTTATTTCAAGCCATTGACGAAGGACTGATACAGAGTGTGAGAAGTCACAAATATATATACTACAAGAACAGTACTGACGAACATACACAACCGTTAGAGGCTCCATATCCCCACTCAGGCCGGTGTCGAGGTAGGAGTGGCCTTTAAAACTCATTTGGCTAAAAATCACAATAGACTCTCAGGGGACATTGCTGATAAACAGACCATACCCCACCTCAGATCCACACCTGACAGGTGTCATGGAGGCGGAGTTTGGAAACTCATTAACATTACTACCCTCGTACTGTGTTTACAAATATGATAATCCTATTTTCATATATCTCTACTGCCTACCTTAAAGTTTAAACAATTTACAAATTTCTTTTTGATATTAAAGGATCAAGTTTATACATCCCTTGACTGATATTCATATTATGGTTGTAACTTTCTTTTATGAAGCTAGATTCAATGATGTTCCTTTCCAGTGCATTATTAGAATATACAATCCTTTTGCCCTTCCCAGTTGATAGCATGATTGTTCTCACTAACATGTACAAATATACCACTGTTCCTTGTGCATATCTCACACATTTCTTATGTTGTTCAATTCTTTTTCCAGTGCTTTTTCCCGGTTTGGCCAATATAAAAGTTGTCACAAGACTTACACGGAATTTTATATACACAACCTTTAATATTGTCTGGGGAGTTCTTGATAAGTACATTTTTCATTGTTGTATTGTTCTTAAATGCGACATTAACACCAAAATTCTTAAGAAGATGAGGGATATCTTTCATACTATTATTATAAGGCAGAACAAGCAAATTTTTTGTGTTGTAAGGTTCTTTCTGGTTTTGATACATAAGAAATGTGTGAGATATGCACAAGGGAACAGTGGTATATTTGTACATGTTAGTGAGAACAATCATGCTATCAACTGGGAAGGGGCAAAAAGGATTGTATATTCTAATAATGCACTGGAAAGGAACATCATTGAATCTAGCTTCATAAAAGAAAGTTACAAACATAATATGGATATCAGTCAAGGGATGTATAAACTTGATCCTTTAATATCAAAAGAAATTTGTAAATTGTTTTAACTTTAAGGTAGGCAGTAGAGATATATGAAAATAGGATTATCATATTTGTAAACACAGTACGAGGGTAGTAATGTTAATGAGTTTCCAAACCTGCCTCCATGACACCTGTCAGGTGTGGATCTGAGGTGGGGTATGGTCTGTTTATCAGCAATGTCCCTGAGAGTCTATTGTGATTTTTAGCCAAATGAGTTTTAAAGGCCACTCCTACCTCGACACCGGCCTGAGTGGGGATATGGAGCCTCTAACGGCTGTGTATGTTGTCAGTACTGTTCTTGTAGTATATATATTTGTGACTTCTCACACTCTGTATCACCCTTCTGTCAATGGCTTGAAATAAAGTCGAAACTGGTCAGGACCTACACCCTGCTTCTTATTTTTCACCTGTGGTAATGTGTGATAAATGAATCATGTACAAAAGTGATAATAATCATCATATATATATATATATATATATATATATATATATATATATATATATATATATATATATATATATATATATATATATATATATTAAAACCCATACAAAAACTAAAACACGGAAATAAAGAGAAACAGAATATAAGCGTTAGAAATAACCTCTTCCCAAAGGACACAGCTTTAAAAATCGCGATACCCATATTTCCATATTTCCATTGCATTGACGTCGAAAAAACTAGTGGCTGACCTTAATTCTCTGCCCCAGCAAACCAGGCCGAAGCCTAAGCCCTCGCGAACACTCTGAGCCATTTACATGCAAATGGCTCTAACTGAACACTATTATTTTAGCCAGCGTCCTTGGGACGACGCATTAGGAGAGAAAAATCATTCTTCTTCACTTTGGCTCTGTGAAGGATTTCACAAAAACAGCCAAATGATTTTATTGATTTAGGAGAGAAAATTCTTTTAATTTTTCTTCTCTCTCGTTTGGAAGTCATTCAAATCTTTACAATAGACTTTATTTTGCCCTAAAGAAATAAACTGCATTTTGAACACTGGATATCGTTTAATGTATCACAAGTGTTTTTAGATAAATTTCTTATGAACATACACCTAAGGCCAGTTATAATTCAACACTTCCCTCAGGTTTAATCTAAAAACGGGCGTTATAGAAGGTCTTGGCCTTATAACTTTCTAAAACAGATTGTGAAAGCGTCGGGTCAGTTAATGAGAATGCATATAACCTTATATTTTCAGAAGTAACTCAAGGGACATGCGCATTCGGAAATTTATTAGAAGGCTTTGTTGAAAGCGCAAATGGAATTTGGTTTGGTGATCTAACGATCAAAACATCTAGAAAAAAATTATTTTCTTTTTTCTTCGAATACTGCTCTGATGGATGGGACTGAAGCACAGACGGCTGGAAAAATAAAATATAAAAGAACCTCAGCTCAAAGTTCTCTTTAATGACCACAAAGATGTTATACATTCAAAATATATATATATATATATATTATATAAGACATGCATACACACATATACTGTGTATATATATATATATATATATATATATAAATGAATGTGGAGCATATTTTTGTGATCAGTATATATACATATATGTACAGCATACACACACACACACACACACACACATATATATATATATATATATATATATATATATATATATATATATATATATATATATATATATATATATATAGATTTATATATATCTATATACTTTTTCTGTGTTACTTATATTTATTATATTTATTGCCTCACAAATTTCACTAAGTTATACAAACTCTCTCTCTCTCTCTCTCTCTCTCTCTCTCTCTCTCTCTCTCTCTCTCTCTCTCTCTCTCTCTCTCTCTCTCTCTCTCTCTCTCTCATTAAATGTCACACGTCTGCATAAACAATTTTACAGTGGCAACAAAAACCTTCCAGTAGGGACACTTGTCTTCCATGCAAGAAGGTACTATTGAGGATATTCTTCCAATTTCGCCTTGGAAAAGAAAGGCCCTCCCCTCACCCACCTCCCTAAAGAAAAGAAAAACTTCGTAAAGAAACTTTGGGGCCAAAAAGTTCCAAAAAAATGAAACGACGGATGTAAAAGTCAGCCACAATTTCTATTCCCTCATTCAGGGTATAACTTGCTGAAGTTATATCAAAATGTATTTAAGTTCTGACTTAGTTATGCTGGAGACTTGGCAGTTACGGACAGGAAAAGCCTCCATAGAATTTAGGCAAATGGAATAAACTGCTATAGCTCTCGAAGAATATCAGCGTGCGAGGGGTAATCGGAATGTTTGAGGCATAACTCTGAAGCTGTAATCCCAAACCTTTAATAAGTCATTTGTGATGCGTGTCCCCGATTTGGACTGAATTTCTCATTTTTTTAACGGTTGGAGTTTGGTGTCTATTTGCTCATTCGTTGCTTGTAAACAAATCCAGTATTGAAAGTCGAGAAGCCGTGCTGTGGAGGTTTAGGTCTGGAAAGTCGTAAAGTCATGCTGTGGAGGTTTAGGTTTGGAAAGTCGAAAAGTCAAGCTGTGGAGGTTGAGGTCTGGAAAATTGAAAAGTCATTCTGTGGAGGTTTAGGTCTGGAAAATCGAAAGGTCATGCTGTGGAGGTTTAGGTCTGGAAAATCGAAAAGTTATGCTGTGGAGGTTTAGGTCTGGAAAGTCGTAAAGTCATGCTGCGGAGATTTAGATCTGGAAAATCGAAAAGTTATGGTGTGGAGGTTTAGGTCTGGAAAGTCGTAAAGTCATGCTGCGGAGATTTAGGTCTGGAAAGTCGAGAAGCCATGCTTTGGAGGTTTAGGTCTGGAAATTCGAGAAGCAATGCTGTGGAGGTTTAGGTCTGGAAAGTCGAGAAGCCATGCTGTAGAGGTTTAGGTCTGGAAAGTCGAAAAGTCATGCTGTGGAGGTTTATGTCTGGAAAGTCGAGAAGCCATGCTGTAGAGGTTTAGGTCTGGAAAGTCGAACAGTCATGCTGTGGAGGTTGAGGTCTGGAAAGTCGAAAAGTCATTCTGTGGAGGTTTAGGTCTGGAAAGTCGAAAAGTCATGCTGTGGAGGTTTAGGTCTGGAAAATCGAAAAGTCATTCTGTGGAGGTTTAGGTCTGGAAAATCGAAAAGTCATGCCGTGGAGGTTTAGGTCTGGAAAGTCGAAAAGTCATGCTGTGGAGATTTAGGTCTGGAAAATCGAAAAGTCATGCTGTGTAGGTTTAGGTCTGGAAAATCGAAAAGTCTTGCTGAGGAGGTTTAGGTCTGGAAAGTCGAAAAGTCATGCTGTGGAGATTTAGGTCTGGAAAGTCGAAAAGTCATGCTGTGGAGGTTTAGGTCTGGAAAGTCGAAAAGTCATGCTGTGGAGGTTTAGGTCTGGAAAGTCGAAAAGTCATTCTGTGGAGGTTTAGGTCTGGAAAATCGAAAAGTCATGCCGTGGAGGTTTAGGTCTGGAAAGTCGAAAAGTCATGCTGTGGAGATTTAGGTCTGGAAAATCGAAAAGTCATGCTGTGTAGGTTTAGGTCTGGAAAATCGAAAAGTCTTGCTGAGGAGGTTTAGGTCTGGAAAGTCGAAAAGTCATGCTGTGGAGATTTAGGTCTGGAAAGTCGAAAAGTCATGCTGTGGAGATTTAGGTCTGGAAAGTCGAAAAGTCATGCTGTGGAGATTTAGGTCTGGAAAGTCGAAAAGTCATGCTGTGGAGGTTTAGGTCTGGAAAGTCGAAAAGTCATTCTGTGGAGGTTTAGGTCTGGAAAATCGAAAAGTCATGCCGTGGAGGTTTAGGTCTGGAAAGTCGAAAAGTCATGCTGTGGAGATTTAGGTCTGGAAAATCGAAAAGTCATGCTGTGTAGGTTTAGGTCTGGAAAATCGAAAAGTCTTGCTGAGGAGGTTTAGGTCTGGAAAGTCGAAAAGTCATGCTGTGGAGATTTAGGTCTGGAAAGTCGAAAAGTCATGCTGTGGAGGTTTAGGTCTGGAAAGTCGAAAAGTCATGCTGTGGAGGTTTAGGTCTGGAAAGTCGAAAAGTCATTCTGTGGAGGTTTAGGTCTGGAAAATCGAAAAGTCATGCCGTGGAGGTTTAGGTCTGGAAAGTCGAAAAGTCATTCTGTGGAGGTTTAGGTCTGGAAAGTCGAAAAGTCATTCTGTGGAGGTTTAGGTCTGGAAAGTCGAAAAGTCATGCTGTGGAGGTTTAGGTCTGGAAAATCGAAAAGTCATGCTGTGGAGGTTTAGGTCTGGAAAGTCGAAAAGTCATGCTGTGGAGGTTTAGGTCTGGAAAGTCGAAAAGTCATGCTGTGGAGATTTAGGTCTGGAAAATCGAAAAGTCTTGCTGAGGAGGTTTAGGTCTGGAAAGTCGAAAAGTCATGCTGTGGAGATTTAGGTCTGGAAAGTCGAAAAGTCATGCTGTGGAGGTGTAGGTCTGGTAACTCGAATTGTTATTAAACAGAAAGATGACGTATGCTGTCAAAACATCCTTATAATAATAATAAATGTTAAGCAGGATTTCTTTGAAAATAAAATATTTGATACTAAAACCATTATAAAATATGTATAGATTTAACATATTTTTACAAGGGGTTCGTTGCTATTAATTCAGATGATAAGTACGAAGCATTACGTATTACATGTGTTATAAAACATTGACGGTGAAAGTAATATCAGTTCTTCTATACTTTTCTTGGTAAAGTACAACAGATTAAAATATTTTACAGCCAAAAACAAATAGAATCATCAAAACTTAATATTATGGAAACATGAACCTGAAAAATAAATATCGGAAACAGTAAAATGTTACGACAGAAAAACGGAAATATTTATTACCCAGATATTCTTTATGACTGGGAGCGTGATGTCTGACAGTTTTACGACCTCCCGTAAGGGCATAGAATCACCCAGAATACCCCTCCCACTCTCCTCTGGAACGTTTCCATACCTGGGGGAATTCCCGTCATTCTACAATAGTTCAGAGGAGTAGTTTAATGGCCGATGCCGAGAATAAACGTAAATGAATTCAGGAAAATTCTTCACGATATTGTTTTCAGGAATGAGATGTTTGTTGACTTCGTGTTTTGTGGTAGAGACAAAAACTGACAATTCCGGCCGAATGCTTAATTTAAGGACAGAACGTGAACAAAACGATTATTTCAACATTTCACTGTTCAGCTTCATGAAATAACAAGTAGAAAATGCGCCGAAGTTGCTTCGGCGCAGCAGAGTTATCTGTACAGCGTATAATCAAGGCCATCGAAAACTGGTCTACATTTCGGTGGCCTCGCTATGATGCTGTATGAGCCGCGACCCGTGAAACTTCAAGCACGGCCCGGTGCTGGCCTATCCTATATCGTTGCCAGAAGCACGATTATGGCTAACTTTAATCTTAAACTGAATAAAAACTAATGAGGCTAGAGGGCTGCAATTTGGTACGTTTCTTGCTTGGAAGGTGGATGATCAACATACTAATAAGTATATATATTATATATATATATATATATATATATATATATATATATATATATATATATATATATATATATATATATATATATATATATATATATATATATATATATATATATACTGATATTCTGCAAACAGGAAAAAATTATTTTGTTATACTCATCAAATACTTTTATTTAAGAGTTAAATACCACTTCGTCTGAAAAATGCAGTCATTTTTCCTTCTCAAGCACTTAGCATTGTATCTCATACACAAAGCACAGTCTCACTTATCCAGCCAGATAAAATTATATCAAATGTTAGAGAATCTAAACTAACGAGTTGATCCGCCGGTACAGTGGTTAGTGTCGTGGCATGCCACTCAGATGTTCGCGTCTCCCCTAGTGCGATGAATAAAAATCACTGGTTCTGTGTCATGATCAGTTACTGCTGCAGCGTAGGGTCTGCTGCGGTGCGAGGTTGAAACCAACATTCTTTGGAAGCTCAAAGAATTTCAAGTCAGTGGCCCCTTTGGTGGTCTTGTTCCATTTGAACAGGTTTTATTTACTGTAATAATAATAATAATAATAATAATAATAATAATAATAATAATAATAATAATAATAATAATAATAATATTAATAATAATAACAATAATAATAATTGGGCAAAGAAATGGTTGGAATTCCATTTCATTGTCAGTTCTCGATTATTTTTAATGCACATCTAATGCGATTTGCATATTTCAACTGAGGGACAAAATGCCACCATCACTGATAATTCTAACAATCAATCTCACGGACTAAAACGCTTCAAGAGGAGAAATAGGTGAAATAAAATGACGGAATGTCATGTCCCGTAAAAATCGTTCCCTCCATAAATGTCTCCCAATGGATCATATTTTTCAAAGGAAGAGGAATTCAGTGGAAACGAACCCTTCCCAAATCATTCACTGAATTCATTAGGACCAGGGTTCTCGTTCATTGCATCCTGTGGAGAATTAGCAGATCAGCATTCAATCAGGAACCTTCAGATTAATCATCTTTTGAATTGCACTCAGCGTACGTAATATATCTATTTGGGTATATATACGTTATTCCTGATGCATGGTGAATCGATATTAACTCCTTATTTTTGGATTTCATTTATATATATATATATATATATATATATATATATATATATATATATATATATATATATATATGTACTGTATATATATGTGTGTGTTTGTTTTTATCAGTTACCATGACATTTTATATACACAAACATTAAACTGCAAATGTTGTTTAATATGTGATTCCCCACCTCCGAAATATTACCGAAGGGGATTGTAATTGATATGTATCGAGCTCACCAGGTGAAAAACCAATTATCTATTATAAATCCCATTCGGTAATATTTCCAAGGCAGAGCGAACTGGATACTAAACGACATTTTTAGCTTAATGTCCGTATGCATATATATATATATATATATATATATATACATATACATTTTATGTATGAATGTATGTATGTATGTATATATATATATATATATATATATATATATATATATATATATATATATATATATATATATATATATATATATATATATATAATGTATGTATGTATATCAGCGCAATTCGAGATATTTTATATATGTTTACTTTGAAGTAAAATATACACACACAATTATTACATTTTTAACTCAAGTGTTTGGCAGGTATTAAAAATTGAAATGAACCTTATCTAATGCTCAATGTATCCAAAACTTTGATGAGTCAATATTTGCCCAAAACGATTTTTAAGGAAAGTCCTTAATTGTCAGATTCGGGTTCATATCTTCCGTCATTCAACATTATATATAAAAAATCAATATATGCACGTAAAACGCCATTTGCTTATATATGTGTATGTGTGTCCGCGTCGCATTTTTTTCCAATTTTGGAAAGGCCATGATTAAAAAAGTTATTATAATTATTTTCCATATAATGGAGGTTGTGAGACTGATTATGTTTATGCCCTCATCGCCTTCCTTGCCGGAGGATATTTTTAGTCCGGGAGATGATAATAATATTACCCGATAACCTGATGGGAAATAGGGACAGCGCCTCATAATCACCGTGATTGCAAAGTAAATGCGGCCTAGTTACTGCAGTGGAGAGAGAGAGAGAGAGAGAGAGAGAGAGAGAGAGAGAGAGAGAGAGAGAGAGAGAGAGAAATTCACTTCAAATACTCAAAATGCAAATTACTTACTGTTTCCTCAATAAATCATATCAAGAGGAACCTATGAAAAGAAAAATTTCCATTTTTGAAATAATAATGTAATAAACAACATTTAAAAAAAAATAGTCCATATAAAATATGAAACAAAATCTGTAAAAATCTTGTAATAAAATGTTGAATTGAATTGAATATAGAATTTAGGCTAAAGGCCTAGTGCTGGGACCAATAAGATCATTGAGCGCCGAAATGGAAATTGACAGTAAAAGGTTTGAAAGGCGTAACAGTAAGAAAACCTTTTGCAGTTACACTATGAATCAATTGTCAGGAGAAGGTTGGGAAAAGGAAGATGGAAGAGAATATGAAAGGAGGTACAGTAAAAGGAACGAAAAGGGCTGCAGCTAGGGGCCCAAGAAAGGCACGCAGCAAAGAACATGAAGTAATGTCTACAGTGCACCGCATGAGGTGCACTGACGGCACCACCCTCCTACGGGGGTAATAAAAAGGTAACCGAATGAAACTCTTTATCCCGAATCATACGAAATGATCTCCAAGAGAACTATGAAAAATTGTATTCAGTTACATTTTCACAAATGGATACAAAATGAATTTGCTCATTATGCCGTGCGTCACAAATACAGCGATATTTCTTTTTATTTTAATTTCTTGATGAATTCTAGGTCTGATTATATATAATTTCTTTCTGGAAATTTGTCGAACGTGTTCACAAAATTATTTACCGAATGACCTGAATCTGTTAGATTAAGAAAAACACAGTGGTACACTGCCATTAACATTTAACCCAGCCACACCTACACCGTGGCAGCAAGCGATGAGACGGTGGGGGGAAATAACTAGACTTAGATCAGTGACCTTTTTGGGGTAAATGTGGACTGCTCATTTTGACGGAGGATTTCAGCTTTCGAACGATCTGCTTTACTGCAATGTTATGAATGTATTACGTATTCATACATAAATTTCTTTATTATACATCATTTCCTTCCTTTGTGGTAAATCCTCCACCTGATCCTGGTCTAGGTAAAAGTCATGTGACTGACAGTTCCACTGGTGTTTACCCTTAAAAAAGATAAGTCGAAACAATTAAAATCTAATTAGTTCGTGTGGTTCTAAGCCCTCGTGTATCCACAACATTTCCAAATGATATTCTAACCATCTAAATATGAAGGCAGCGTCAGCAACCTAGCTACTGGAAGTTGATGCAGCGTGTTAATAAGATGGACTTTCAGAAACATTCGATTCATGATGTTACAGAAACTTTGGATCACTATTCATACGATGGACCCATTTTTCATTCTTACGTCATTATATATTCATTGTAAAGTTAATTTTCCCTTCCCACTTGCTGTGCAAACTTTAACAAAGTTAGCTTTCTGGCTGCTTAAATTACGCGGATCTGATATCATTACAGTTCCCATAGTAGAAGCTGCTCTTTGCAGTAATTTTTTTTTAATGAATTGCCAATTGGCTCACATTTTAAAGAGTCTTCTTTATTGAATTTAATGGTGTTTAGGATGCAGCTTCAGATGTCTAACTTTTCCTCGAAACAGTGTATCAGGTTTAAGTTCATCCTACAGTACAGCTTCTTTTCCTGACTGGAAGGAATGTAGAGAAAATTAAGCCTTAGAAATGAAATAAAAAAAAAAAGGAAAAATGGAATAGTTTTCCAATCCATTCATGAAGCGGGAACCAGATTATAAACTATCTTGTATTTTTCTCTCCTTCCTTGAAACTCGCAATCCGATTTAGAGTGAAGAGGAAGAGCCTCCGTTTTCCTTTCGTAGAGAGAGGTCCTAAAGGATTCCGAGCAAAAAGTCAGTGTTTTCAACTGAGACCATCTGTATGTAAATAGAGATGCGAGTATGATCCGGTTTCAGGACACCAGCAGAGCTGTTGAGTCAGGAACTAAGTTCGGAATCTCTTTTCGCAGAGAACAGGCAAAATTGTCTTAACATGTTTTTTTCGATATGCCTATACAGGGTAAAATTAGTTTTGGTGCAGCTTGGAGAAATTTTGGATGTCTATATATATATATATATATATATATATATATATATATATATATATATATATATATATATATATATATATATATATATATATATATATATATATATATATCTATATTATATATATATATATATATATATATATATACATATATATATACATATAATTTATATTTCTGTACGTGTGGACATACATATTTATTTACTGAATACCTTCCTAGATCCAAGCATCCAGCAACTTTTATATTCAGAATCTGGAGTCATCATAATGTTCTTGAAACCCCATTTGGTGTCTCAGTCACAAAGATGTGTTCCTAAGGACCTTCGATCGCGAGAACTGTCAAGTAGTTCCCGGAGGAATCTCATTTTCTTTCATTTTGCGAAGAGATTTCCTTTTCAGAATTGCTCCTCCGGGTCTTTTAAAAGTCCGCTGTTATTATTGAATGCTTAAAGTTCAAGGATTCATGTCGCCTTTAAGGTAATCACTTAGTCTTTTGAAGAGAAACTTGGTCTATTTTATGCGTCTTTTCAAAACAAGTTTTTCCATATCGCAGCGAAGATCGTTTCATTTTACCTTGATGCCTGTATCCTTCAGGATACTTCTCTCAAGAGGCACAGTTATTTACAATGAAAATCAATACTTTAATACTTCTCTTGAGAAAAAAAACAAGTCATAAATAACTTGAAAAGGACAATTTACTGTTTATAGGGATTGTGGTTCCTTTAAACTGTAATCATGTCTTCTTCAAGTTATTCAAGACTTACTGCATAGTGGCATACTCTCTTTTTAAGAGAAATATTGATTTGCATAAAGGGTAACTGAGCTTCTTGAAGAGAAGGATTATCCTCTTCAGGCGAACCACGATATGTGTAAATCAAAGTCTCACTATATTACCTGCCTCCTTTCCCTTCAAATACTCATCAGTATTCATAAACCCCTTTGCAAAACCTGCTCCACAAACCTTTATTGTCTCCTTGAATTTATATTCAAGTAATTAAAAAGATTTTTCAGATGCCGTTTCAAAGAAGCAAGGTTAATCACTCTGGGTAATTAGTAAATTATTAATTATCCCCAAATTATCGTGATCATCAAACTTTGAAGGTAGGAATATATATCCACAAAACAATTATGGCTGATATACTCATACTTCGAAATGATCAATATAAGGTTCCTTCTAATACACGTGTCACTTCGATCTCTATTTGCTGAAGACATGACGCCTTTAAATAAATAAATAAATAAAGTTCAAAAGTGTCAGTGAAGAAGAAACTTAATATGTTTAGATCGGGGTTATTTATGGAGGCCTCCCAACCTGCATTTAGGAGTCACTATCCCCAGGTGGACTTTGAAGTAGAATGTTTAATTAAGTACACCAACAAAAATTGAGTATCCAACTAATTAAAAACAAATGTGATATGTACACAGGAAAATATTTTGAACTGATAATCTTTTTTTTCCTTCGAAGAAAAAATTAGATGTATATACACTCACACATGCATACACAAATAAAAACACATTCATACATTTATATATATATATATATATATATATATATATATATATATATATATATATATATATATATATATATAATATATATATAGTGTATATATATATCTATATATTATGTATATATATATATATTGGGACTATTTACCAAAGAATCTTTCAGAAGTTAAAGTTTTATAATATTCAAGAAAAAGGTCAGGCTTTGCTTGATAAAAATATCAGCAAAATATAGAATTAAAAAAAACGGTCTCTAAATATCACAGGAATGTTACCCAGAAAGAAGCTGGAAGAGGAACATGAAACTCAAAACAAATGAAAAAAAAATCACGAAAATATTCATCCCGTCTCTCCTTGTGAGGTGAAGCGAAGGCTATATTTATATTCCATTTCTTCTTCTTCTTCTTCTTCTTCCTCTTCTTCTTCTTCTTCTTCTTCTTCTTCTTCTTCTTCACGACGTGGTGTGCGTCATTGTTTGGTTCCTGGTGTTTTACGATCGCCCATGAAGGGCTGTCTTCTCTACAATGGCTGTCTCTCCTCTCCTCCATTGAATTCATCCCGTACCTCGTCAATTCCTTTTCGTTGGACCTGTTTCATACATTTGTCCTTTCGCTTTATCCAGGAGCAGTTTCGTTGCGTGGTCTGAGGCAGAGTATTTGGAATCTGTTTGAATAAGTGATGGAGGTGTTCGTCGAAATACCTTTTTACTTTTCTGTAAAAGAAAACTGATGTCTGTCCGTCCGTACTTTTTCTATCCGCCCACATTCTCATTGGTTGAATGATGTCCAGTAGCCACGTCCTCCAGATGAACCGAATACATCCAAGAATGTTAGTTTATATACAGTGTCTTAAGTACTCGAAGGTACCAGCCAATCAGAAGGCAGCTTCAGAGAATGCCGCATTCTCATTGGCTGAATGACGTCAGTTACCCACGTCCGCAGACAATTAATTACTAAGAGAGCAATTCGGATCTTAAAAACTGCTGGGGCTAGAGGGCTGTAAATTGGTATGCTGATCATCCACCCTCCTATCATCCAGCATACCAAATTGCAGCCCTCTAGCCTCCTCAGTAGTTTTTATTTCATTAAAGGTTAAAGTTAGCCATGATCGTGCTTCTGGTTAAAGTTTCATGGGTCGCGGCTCATACAACATTATACCGAGACCACCGAAAGATAGATCTGTTTTCGGTGGCCTTGAATATAAGCTGGAGCGACTGTACAGAAAACTCGATTGCGCCGAAGAAACTTCGGCGCATTTTTTACTTCTTTATGTTCAGAGGAAAAAGCAACATCCTACATAACATGGTAATGTCGAGAAGAAAAAATAGAATTTTGAAAAGCTAACTGCCATTACCTTAGGGAAATATTAATTGGATTTACTTGAAGATAGTCAAAGTTATCCTACAACAAAAGTTTAAGAGAATTCAGAACTTTGAATTTTCTTCAGACGCAGAATCTGCTTGATGTCTCACCCATGACTTTTATTGCATCGTAAGTTTTAGAATTGTGTTTTCGGTCTGCAATAAAATGTTTTGGGGAAACTTACCATTTCGGAGGATGATTGTCCAAATGTTATTGCCTATTTCGTTTGATGTTTAAAAACTCAAGCATGTTAACATTATACAACTTAAAATTATAACTCTTTTGTTTACGTTTTCCTCATTGCTCTAAGATAATTTGTTTTGGGGATGATATATTTACTTGTAAAAATTCTTGATCTGTTTAGTTCCCTATTCTTTAACAGTTGCTAAATGTACGAAGAAATGAACCCCATATATTTTTCCCGGAACGTTTTCTTGATAACCATCCAGCCAATTCCAATGTGTCATTTCAGTGAGCCGGCTGACTTGACCCTGACCTTGTAGGTCGTTTGTTATTTATCTGAGTTATTCTTACTTTTCTATTCTTGTTTTTAGTTTTCTGTAAAAGAAAACTATTGTGCCGGCTTTGTCTGTCCGTCCGCAAATTTCTGTTCGCACTTTTTCTGTCCGCCCTCAGATCTTAAAAATTACTGAGGCTAGAGGGCTGCAAATTGGTATGTTGATCATTCACCCTCCAGCCATCAAACATACCAAATTGCAGCCCTCTAGCCTCCTCCAGTAGTTTTGATTTTATTTAAGGTTAAAGTTAGCCATAATCGTGCTTCTGGCAACGATATAGGCTAGGCCACCACCGGGCCGTGGTTAAAGTTTCATGGGTCGCGGCTCATAGAGCATTATACCGAGACAACCGAAAGACAGATTTGTTTTAGTTGGCCTTGATTATACGCTGCACAGAAAACTCGATTGCGCTGAAGAAACTTAGGCGCATTTTTTACTTGTTTATTTATCTCTATTAATCAATTCTGTACATCCCAGCTTTTCTTTTTGGGCCAGTCGGGTTTGTATCATTTCGCTTTTGCAATAACGTTAGCAGTTTGACAAATATAATAATAATAATAATAATAATAATAATAATAATAATAATAATAATAATAACAGTTATTATTATTATTATTATTATTATATGGTTGTCATGGAGGGGAGGAAGGCCTCCTCCTAATGACAGCGAGAGTCTGGTAGGCCGCCGTAGGCACTGGTTGCTTGGGGCCAGGTCCCCTGTGTTCTGGTCATAGCGGGCGGCTGAATTGTTAACTCAGGGACGCGCCTTGCCGTTCTCCTGACTGTGGTAGGGAGAAGAACGGTCTCCTGGGTTACGTTCAGCGTCGGTTTTCATGCAGTGCTGGTAGTCAGCCCCTTCGTGTAGGTAAAGGGCGATCCTTTTGGAGAGTCGAGTCGTGGTTATACAGATGAATGAATGGCTCATCCATTCTCCTCAGGGTACGATCTCTCTCTCTCTCTCTCTCTCTCTCTCTCTCTCTCATCCGTCCGTGGGCTGTTCCTCATAAGGCGCTGGGCAGTCATCCGATCCCTGTAGTGGATAGTGGATCGTAAAGTCGACTTATTTTTCTGCATCGGTGAGTAACCAACAATTTCTGTAAGCCCGCTTGCGGGTATAAATATGGCATAATTGTATCCTTCGCTTTAGTATTATTATTATTATTATTATTATTATTATTATTATTATTATTATTATATTATTATTATTATTATTATTATTATTATTGTCTATCCCACCCATCTTATTCGACTGGTTGGTATTTGTAGTGTTGGGGGCGGGCGGGGGGCGGGTTCAGGTTGCATTCTGCCTCCTTAGGAGTCCATCACTTTTCTCACTATGTGCGGTGTTTCTAGTAGCACACTCTTGTGCATGAGTCCTGGAGCTACTTCGGTATGTAGTTTTTCGAGATTCCTTTTCAGGGTTCTTGGGATCGTGCCTAAGAGTATGGGTACAATTTGTTATTATTATTGTTATTATTATTATTATTATTATTATTATTATTATTATTATTATTATTATTATTATTATTATTATTATTATTATTATATGTCAAACTACTAACATTATCGCAAAAGCAAAATCACTCAAGCCCCACTGGCCCAAAAGGAAAAGCTGAGATGTATAGAACTAATTAAAAGAGATAAGTAAAAAAAAAAATAATAATTATTATTATTATTATTATTATTATTATTATTTTAGATGGAAACTTGTAAATGACAGGGTAAATACGGGGCTGTTCCCCAGTCTATGTATCATTTAATTAAACAAAGCTGGTGGGGGATATGCAGTAGTCCTCGCTAACTTTTCAGTGGTCGTAGTGTTAAAAATGAAGTCGAGAATAAATGCTTATTAAACGAATACAAACTGCAAGAAAATTGCCGATCATAACATTAAAGGAACTTTATTAAAGGTACTAAGAGATCTGAATTAGGAATTTGCAGGCTATGTATTATATTGACCCACAAGCGACCACCAACTACCAGGCATGTATTCTGCTGATTAGGTTCACGGAGGTGAGGGGCCACCTTAGGTTTTAAAGGAAGTAGGTTCAATTGGTTCTTTTTGAGATAAACCCCTGTTTTCCTTGCTGGCAAAGTGAGCTTACCACTCGACTGTAGGTACGTATGAATGTGTGTCTGTGTGTGTATGTGTGTGTGTATATGTATATATGTATATATGTATATATATATATATATATATATATATATATATATATATGTGTGTGTGTGTGTGTGTGTGTATTTATATGTGTGTATTTATATATTTAGAACAAATAGGACGACGAAAAGGAGGTGATACATATTCAGCTTTATTTACCGCCAACGTTTCAAAGCATGGCTTCATCATCAGGGCTAAAATACAAAAATAACAACAATTAATATCAATACAAAGGACTCAGTAAAATCATTAACGTTAAAATATAGATATTAAAACCGAAACATAAAAGTTAAAACCAACCTAACGCCTCAAGAAAAGAAAACTGAGTGACCAAGAAGGGCACCAATTATATATATATATATATATATATATATATATATATATATATATATATATATATATATATATGTACATATATATACATATATACACATATATTTAGGCCTATATGTACATATATATATACATATATACACATATTTATATGTACATATATAATTACATATATACACATATACAGTATATGTGTATATATTATATATGTATTTTGTGCATATATATATTATATATATATAAAACTCATAATATACGTGTATGTATTTATAATATATGGACTCAAATGACAATTCAAATATTCTTTTTCTTAACCAGAAAGTATAACATCAGGAAAACAAAATGCGGATGAATATTGGCTTACAAACTAAAGTAAACATCACCACAAACTTATTTGCACTAGTAACTGAATACTCTCTCTCTCTCTCTCTCTCTCTCTCTCTCTCTCTCTCTCTCTCTCTCTCTCTCTCTCTCTCTAAAAAAGGGACGCCCGAATGAGCGTCCTCACAGTGACAGCGGAACGTCCCAGTGGCTCCACTTATCTTCCACGCAAGAAGGTACAATTCAGGCCAAACTTTGGCCATCTCGCCTTTGGAAAGAAACGTTCCAACTCTTAAAGAAACGTCACGGCTTTGGAAGGAAACGTTGGGTTTATAAAATGAGAAACACGGATGTAAAAGTTGGCCGTAATTCGACCTTTTTTATTCAGGGTCCGTCTCCCCAAATTGTTCCAAAACGCGCGTTGAAGGCGGCTTACGTATGCTGGGAAAAAGCCTAAGTTGAGAAAAGGGAAAGTCTTAAGGAGTTTCAAGGAACTGGGATACATTGTTACAGCTCTAGAGAAGTATTATCTAAGGGTAGATTTTAACATATTTCTCGTTCCAACCCTGAAACGGTGATCCTGAGGTTTTGCGTACTTCTTGAATTAAGTTTAGTCACGTAAAGCGTTATATTTAAAACTGGGGCTGCTTATTTTTCCTTCCAAATAGTTTCATTAAAAGTTTGAACATCAAAATCAAACACCAGTCTACTAAAAGTTTTTGTTACTGTGTTATATATTTTATATTGATGTTTAGGCTTCCTCCCTAAAATATGCACGGAATTTAATGCCCTATACTGATATGGGAATAAATTATTTCTACATAAGTTAGCAGTCAGTCTGGTTCTGTGTTCCGCAAATGTCTCTTCTGTATGTATATTTACTGATGGTATCATTTTTTAAAGCCACATAATCTATATAAGTAAAAATAGATGTATGTTTATATGTGTGTGTGTGTATATGCCAGAATAATTCTGAAATGCATCGAGCAATTTCAACCGAACTTGGTATGCATATGACTTACTATATGAAAACGAATACTGTAGGGGGTAAGACATCACTGGCACCAAAGGGGGTCGGGTGTGTGAAGGGGGTAACAAGTAAAAATGCCCGAAAACGACAGATATTAATGTCTAATCCATAGTTTTCGAGGTTGCTGAGATGACTACTGACTCCCAGTGCCCTTAAGTCCAAGTTCAACACTGATAGGAATGGGGGTGAGAAGAAGTGAAATATAAAATGTCAAAAATGATGGGCAATGTAACTGAAGCAACTGTCTTAACAGGAAAGGGGTAGAGAGAGAGAGAGAGAGAGAGAGAGAGAGTGATAGAAGGAGAGAGAGCGAGAGTTTATCGATTGTCATTCAGAGTTTTCCTGGGCGGCGCCGGGTTGGCCATCTAGTATGGTTAGAGCTGTTAATCAGCTCAGTGGTGTGGTAAAACTAAGATATACTTAACTTATAAAGGTACAATAGTGTTAATGTTGAACATCAGAAAAGCATTGGCAGATTCTTTTCCAAATTTAGTGGTTCCTTTAGGTTATATGATGTATAAACATTGGTGTTGTTCGTCGGGTGCCTTTGGTACTGAAATGCTCTTTTTCCTGAATATCTATTTCGTTTTTAGTCGATAGTGGATACGGGAAAGCACGCAGTGTTTGTTTATATCGAGATTCTGCTCAAAGCAAAAGTTAAAAGAACCGTTTTGTTTACATTCGTTGGCCATCAGACATTCAGGATGGTCAACATATATGTCTGCCGAAATAAGACGAGCCTTAAATCTTGTTTTTCTTGACCTAATAATTAGCTTCATTTGCTATAATTATAAAAATAATCCTTTTTAATCACCTACATTCCTACAGGCTATTTGTATATGTTTATTTAGCGTGACAGCATAACAAAGAATTCATGCTAAATTGGTATCCCGGTTTCCACATTACGTAGCCATGACATTTCATAAATTTTGTTAAATAAACTTCGTAGCAGTCGTTCGAAAACCTTTTATTAAAAGGCTGATACATAGGTATTAGATACTAGTATTCAGTTAAGAAAATCGCGTATTTTATTTTTATCAGGTATTTTGGATCAATAATTTTATTAGATACTAGTGTTCAGTAAATAAAAGCTCTTATTTTATTTTTATCAGGTATTTTGGAGCAATAGTTTTATTAGATACTAGTGTTCAGTAAATAAAAGCTCTTATTTTATTTTTATCAGGTATTTTGGAGCAATAGTTTTATTAGATACTAGTGTTCAGTAAAGAAAATCTCGTATTTTATTTTTATCAGGTATTTTGGATCAATAGCTTACAGTGTCTCGCTTCAAAACTACAATAGTTTTTTTTTTCTCAAATGACCACAGAAGCCTCCATTTTAATTCTAAAAGGCACCAACAGATGGCGTCAGTGCTGGCTTTTGGGAAAATTTCTGCTGATGAGAAGAACTGTATTGTCCACCAGCTGAGAATAAAAGGATTGTTTGAATTAATGGTGGGATATCTCGCCGGCAAACCTTTCTCTTTTCCAATGAAATCAAAAAGATAGGATTTCATTTGAGAGTCTATTAGGCTTCATCATGAAAAAGCCGCGGTAGTTGCAATTTCCATTGCAGAGAGGAGTTTGCATTGCAAGAGACAACAATAGGAAAACTCTGATGGAAACAATTATGGTGAAACTAGTAATAAAAACGGTGTATGTAAATGCCTAAGTTAAAATTGTATGCTCTAATGATTGTATTTAAATAGAATTCTTCTGTGTATTGTGGACTCCCTAAACCTTTTGTATTGTAAGGAATAATACACAATATAAAGCTGCGGGTTTTAAAACTGAGGCTGATTTTCTCTTATTTTTTAGCCATTTTTATTTAAATCAAAATTGTATATTCATCATAAAATTATAAACTTGTGGTCTTTCTCGAATTTGTTGTGTAATATTACTGTAATAATGAATCTGAAATTGACTACAGAAGCCTTTCTGATACAGTTCAACTCCACTTGCTCAGTAACATTCCTCAAACCAAATAAATACTGACAAGTGTTTAGGTGAAGACAGTGTTATTATCTAACACGGTTATATTTATGAGCTGGGAATTTATTTGTGGTTTGAGTTCGCTTGCATCTAAGGAATTTACTGTACGTATTCAGTACACTGATACAGATATCTGTTTGATAAACTAATATTTGGTGCTAAACAGCGATGATATTTGTACAGTTCGTATATTTAGATTTAGTCTCCAGGTCCCCAACTGAGTATCTTTTCGCAACTAGGACCTTCTTTAACTAGTTTGAAAGTTACACTGTTGTACTTGGCAAGTTACCATCAAGAAATCGGACGCACTTCTTGCTGGTAAGTTGCATGGACTCGATAGTGAAGCACTGATTATATATATATATATATATATATATATATATATATATATATATATATATATATATATATATTATATAATATATATATATATATATATATATATATATATATATATATATATATATATATATATATATATATATATATTGTAAACACACACACACACATATATGTATATATTCTTTTTTAAATCAGCTTGGTTCCCATTATTCATTTTAATACAATACAACCTCTATTCCCTACATACCCTAGCCAGTACATCTCTCGAGAGAATTCATATCCAGAACAGTAATATTTCCCTAAAAAAATTTCGCTGTCCACCTCCTCTCACATAACAACCACCCCATAGGTCGACGCCGTTTTAACGTAATCTCATTTCATGGTGGATAATTTCTCCCTTTTAATAAGTGAACATTTTCTGGAAAGCTTTTTTTTTTTTTTTTTTTTTTTAGTAGCATTATTTTCATGGCTCCCGGTGCAGCGATTTTCCTCTACCCTCTTTCTCCGCAGTTGAATTACAGGGCGAAGGAGGTCCTCGGAAGATGAATTGGGGAGTGGTGGGCGAACATATTAGGAAATGCCATATTTATACACAGTTCCTCAAGGATAATCGCATTAGGTTATATATGTACATACACACACACACACACACACACACATATATATATATATATATATATATATATATATATATATATATATATATATATATATATATATATATATATACATATATATATATATAATAAAAATTTGCTGAGACACAGATGACATTCATTCCTCATCTTGGCAAGGGTTATGTATGTTATCTTTTGAGATATTTTTTTTATTCACAGATAATTAAACTGCGCAGAGAAACTGAATTATGGTATTGCAAAATAATTTAGTTAAACTTGGCAGAACAGTGGAGAGAGAGAGAGAGAGAGAGAGAGAGAGAGAGAGAGAGAGAGAGAGAGAGAGAGAGAGAGAGAGAGAGAGAGAGAGAAAAGTCTGAATGTATAAACATTTTCGATTCAAGTTATTATATATAATCGTCTCAAAATATTTCTTTTCTACTCAGTTACATTTTCAAGGGAAGCTGTGATCTCTACTGGATTTCTCAGTCAAATCTAACAGTGCAAATCACATTTTCATTATCTTACTGTACAATGTTTGTGCATTAATATAATGCATAATATTGAAATATATTTACGAAGCTATGAACTTGTATCTACTGGAACAGCACTTTTTCTCAAAGCCAGAACAGAAAATTATTGTCTACCAGATATTGTTGCAGGTTAATGATAAGTGACAGTGCAGTCTGGAGTCAAATTTCAACCCGAATGTTTTTGCCAGAACATTATTCTAAACTACCTCCCTCAGGAAGTTGAACTCTCGTTGCAAAAGTGTACCTCGGGAAGCACTCGATTCTGGCCGTCCGTGGAAAATTGGCGTCATTAAATAAAGTGAGATTCCTTGTCATCGTCTATCTTTATAATCTCTCGCTACGCGACTTGCTCTCTGGTCAGTGGTACTTGCAGACCCTAAAGTTGATATTGCCCTTTGCAGCAGAAGAATGACGCAGTTCCGAAGCCTTTGTGTTCAAGGGCGTTGTAGGAGATTGCTCTTTCTGTAGACCTTGAATGGTAAAATGACTTCAGTCAGGGGTTTCTTAAGTATTTGATACTAAGGGCTGATCTATTTACAGAATTCTTTGTCTATGAACTGTGAATGAATTTTGGTTATTTGGCGCAATGACCTCGTATGTTTGAGTATTTTTGGAAACACTCCCAACTGGAAGCCTCTTCAATCCCAAGAAATAAATAGATTTAGTTCAACTAGTTTTTCCTTTGCTGTTTTTACTAGTTTTTTGTGTGATAAAATTGGCTCCATTATTTTTAAACTAGTGATTAAAAATTAAAATGGAGCAAGGTGTGTTTAACAAAATTTGGGGAAGACGAAAAAGTAATCCTTTCCAAAGCCAGTGGCGAGTAAGATTGAAGAATATGAACCATTTCAATTTTTTCCAATTCACCCCCCCTCCCGGGTGGGGTGGGGGCGATAATGCCATCAGTGCACCTCACGCTGTGCACTGTAGGCATTACTTGAAGTACTTTGCAGCGTCCCTTTGGCCCACTAGCTGCAACCCCTTTTATTCCTTTTACAGTACCTCTCTTTCGTCCATCTTACTTTCCATCCTCTCCTGACAATTATTTCAATGCACCTGCGACGTTTTCCTCTTGTTACACCTTTCAGACCTCCTTAACTCTCACAGTTTTCCTTCCAGCGCTGAATGACCTCTTAGGTCACAGCGCATGACCTTGGGCTTAAATCTTAAAAATTTCCAATTCGTTTCCTGATACTTGAAATGGAGCCGAGAATGAAAAGGAGAACGTATTTGTCCTCCTAAAGAGTTGTTCGTGGGATTTCCGGATAAGCCACCATTTGTTCCGTCGGGACCCTCTATATGCAAATGGAGTAGTGTGTAGTAGTAGGCTTAGGTCACGAGCTGAACTACTGAGACGGGGGATTAGGTTTAGGGGAGAAATTTAGAGTGCAGTAGTTCTGTTGGGGGAAGAGATGTAGCTGAAGAAAATGGTTTCTTGTTATGCCTTGTTACCGAAGCTGTCAGGAAAAAATTGTCTTACTGAATCCAATTCACACACACACAAACACACATGCCTATATTATATATATATATATATATATATATATATATATATATATATATATATATATATATATATATATATATATATAGCCTGTATATATTAATGTTGGTATTATGTGTATATACTCGTATACTGTGTATGTTAGAAATAATCAACACACAATCACGTGTGGAACAGGAAAAAATTTCTGCCCCTGCCTTCAATTGAAAGACCTGGGTTCGATCCTGATGTGAGTCAGAAATTTAGTACTGTGTATGTATATATATATATATATATATATATATATATATATATATATATATGTGTGTGTGTGTGTGTGTGTTTGTGCCTGTATTTCTGCACGTACGTATGTATGTGTTTGTGTATACATACTGTACATACATACATATTTATTCACAGCCAGTTTGCCTACATACACAAAACTTGACAGCCTCTCTGGAAAATCTTTCTTCCCTCCCACGACCTGAAGTGATGACAGCGGCTCTTTAAAATCCATTCGCGGTCTTAATTATAACGATGCGTTCTTCAGCGCCCACGTCCTCCTCGAGAATTCCTCATCAGGTTCCCTCTGGAATCTCATTTTCTTTCAATTCCCGACTGGAATTCCTCCTCGGAATTATTCCTTGGGCTCTTTGTACAATCCCGTAATGCTACTTCTACTGTTAATGGTTTAAGAACCTTGCTACTTTTATTAGTTTTCTGTCAAAGAAAACTATTGTGCCGGTTTTGTCTGTCCGTCCGCACTTTTTCCGTCCACCCTCAGGTCTTAAAAACTACTGAGGCTAGAGGGCTGCAAATTGGTATGTTGGTCATCCACCTTCCAATCATCAAACATACCAGATTGCAGCCCTATAGCCTCAGTGGTTTTTATTTTATTTAACGTTAAAGTTAGCCATGATTGTGCTTCTGGTAACGATATAGGGACGGCCACCACCGGGCCTTGGTTAAAGTTTCATGGGCCGCGGTTCACACAGCATTACACCGAGACCACCGAAAGATAGATCCATTATCGGTGACCTTAATTATCCACTGCAGCGGCTGTACAGAAAACTCGATTGCGCCGGAGTGTCTTCGGTGCATTTTTTACTTGTTTAAAAGAGGGTTTAAGCCTTTCCTGAGAGAAGCCGCTTTTCAATGAATCTTGGGCTTTTATCTGAGGGGTCCTGACAGTATAAATGAGGTTAGTCCTTTTCGAATAAAGGCTTCGATCTCATCAGGAGAATTGGGAATTGTTTGACGAGATTCATGGTCCTTTTTACGACAAGAATTGGCTTCTCTATCAGATGGTTGACCTTCTTGGAGTAACCTTGACCTCTTGAAGATGGTTGACCTTCTTGGAGTAACCTTGACTTCTTGAAGATGGCTGACCTTCTTGGAGTAACCTTGACTTCTTGGAGTAACCTTGTCTTCCTGAAGATGACTGACCTTCTTGGAGTAACCTTGACTTCTTGAAGATGGCTGACTACTTGTCGTCTTGAAGATGGTTGACCTTGGAGTAACCTTGACTTCCTGAAGATGGCTGACCTTCTTGGAGTAACCTTGACTTCTTGGAGTAACCTTGTCTTCTTGAAGATGGCTGACCTTCTTGGAGTAACCTTGACTTCTTGGAGTAACCTTGTCTTCTTGAAGATGACTGACCTTCTTGGAGTAACCTTGACTTCTTGAAGATGACTGACTATACTCCTTGTCGTCTTGAAGATGGTTGACCTTCTTGAAGTAACCTTGACTTCTTGAAGAAATGAATGACACTTCTTAAGGAAATGAACAGAAGCAAGTGTAGATTTCAAATCATTCATCAACTAATCTACTCTTTTTAAAACAAACATGACCCCATTCGGGACAAAATTCAGTATTCAGTGGGGGAAAGAGTGTTGTGGGTGCCTTTCCTCACCGTGTCCATACATTACGTATTTCCTAATGGGTTTGGACTTTGGTTGTCTTCCGCTTGAGTAGCGTTCTCATACCCTGAGTGTCGGTGTACAGAAGTGTGGTGTTTGTGTGTGTGTGTGTGTGTGTGGAGCTCTCTGTCTGTGTGTATATATATGTGTGTGTACGTGTGTATGAATGTGTGCGAGTATTTGTGCGTGTTTGCCTCTGTGTTGATATGTATGTATATATAATTGGATATTGGCTGGTTCCCTCAACAGGAGGAAGTGACTCCAGAAAAATGAGACAATGCAACGGTCAACGCCGCACCCGTAATTTATCTGCCGAAAACTTCCAGAATATTAGCGCTTCACACAATTTCGGCGTTAATGGCCGTGATAACTTTCATGTGACTAGTTATCATTACATCACAAAAGGATAACTTGCAGACTTATTCTTCCACGAACAATTCCTGCTTGTTTTGTTGGGTGTTTTGTCCCGTGGATGATTACATTTGCACTGTCTGTTCTGTAATGACTTTCTGTGTGTGTGTGAAAGGTTTAAGTATTGGTCATAATACTTCGTCCAGTCAGAAGCACCAGTGATATCTGCTGCCAACATTTGCCGTCAGCACAAGAAGAATAAACTAATCAAACAATACCAGGCTTTCCTTTATTGCGCTGACTTCTGAGACCAATCTCCACCGTTCTGCCTGTCTGTTCACCTCGTGTTTCCAAGAATCCTCTGACCTTGAAAAAGTTATTAAGTTCCCAGATCTATTGAGTTTCCTGACTAGAAATGACTAATGGCTGTTTCTCCTCTCCGTTTTGGTAAGATGTATCCCGGAGCATTTTCCCTTGAAGGGACACCTCTGTCTTCCAATAAGATTTCCTTGTATGTTGCTGCAGTGATTTGTTAACAAGCTGCTGGGAACTGTGGACATCATTCTGGTTTTCTGGCTGGCTGCTCACGCTGTGTTCTGGGGTCATTGCATCAACGGAAGTTTATGATGTCGAATATTGTAGAATGAAATTAGGTCCAATGTTTGTTTTATCAATAGGTTTAACTAGGGACCGACTTCTTCCATTAACTTTGCTATTTTAAAGGTTATGCGTGAGAGTCTTATTAAGGTGACATTTTGTTTACATGCACTGGTGAAGTTCCTTACATCATATCTGTAAATATATAGATGTACAGTTTAAACTTAATCTTTATTTTGCTGGTTTTACTCAGTACGCTCCATTTTAAGAAAGACTGTCTCGTCACAATTGTGATGAGTTCGATACAAACTCATACAGTGATTTTAGTGATCATTATCATGTCAGTAAAAAGAAGAAAATGTCCAGCGCATCACAAAATCAAAGCTTCAGAAAGTGTGAAGATATTTTGTAGTATTTTCACACGATATTCTTCGACACTTGGAAACCAATACAGACATGAAAGGGGAAAATAACGTCTATTCTTTCCCGTCATAACTATCCGCCCCCGGGGAACAGTGAAAACGAAGCTGTTGGGCCGAACCAGTGCCATTTATATGTAAATGGGAAAGTGCTGCGCTGGTTTTAGGCTCCGAACTGGGCTGTTGAAGCAGAGAATGAGATTGATACTCTTATTTCTGAAGGGGAGCTGAGGCCAGGGACGGGTGGGTGACAAGGTTTTCAGAGGCTTCTCTGCTCGGGGAAAGAGCCGTTGGTGGAGGGCTCGTTTCTGGTGTTAATCTGAATCTTAAACTGTTGGTATATATATATATATATATATATATATATATATATATATATATATATATATATATATATATATATATATATATATATATATATATATATATGTATGTATTATAACAGGATCTCATTGAAACTGGTTGGTACCTAGCGGAGATATTTCTTCAATAAAAGTTACAAGCTTTCCAGGACTAACTTTCCTCATTGTCAGGTATTCGACGGATACTTGACAGTGAGGACTGTCAGTCCTGGAAAGCTTGTAACTTTATTGAAGAAATATTTCCGCTAGATAGCATCCTGTTTCATTGAGGTTCTGTTAGTAATTGTATTATGCGCAGATAATTGTGTAAGTGATAAAGTTTTATATATATATATATATATATATATATATATATATATATATATATATATATATATATATATATATGTTTATATATATATATATATACATATATATATATGTGTGTGTGTATGTATATTAGATTTGAATTACATCGATAGGCCCCTGGTTCGATTCCCGAGCAAGCTAGAACAATTCAGGAATATTTTGCTGAATATAACTGGGTCCCTGTTAACCAAGTCTGTCTAACTCGAGAGGCAGTAAGTTTGTATGGTGGGTCGCAACTAGAGTGAAGAAAATCAGGGAGTCTTCGGTGAGGATTTTGGCGCCAATACGAAGACTGTATCATTTTCTCAAACTAGAGCATAGTCATTCATACGCCGAGCCTGACAGAAAGGTTTTGTAAATCAAAGGCACCGACATCCTGGAGGCAACAATGGATGCACCCCCTTGGAGGGGGCGGGGTCAAGTCGTCAGTGCACCTTTTTGCGGCGTCCCTCCGGCCCGTAGCTGCACCCACTTTCTTTAGCCATTTAGTTTATCTCCATCCCGCTTCCTTTCTTCATTTTTGCTGTCCAACCGCTCCAATAACTCCTTCTTTTCGTTGTCTTGAACGCCGAACGGCAGAAAGTGTCCCAGTGCTTGGCCTGGGAACTTTCGTTTTAGAATTCAACAACGCATGCGCAAGATAGAGGTCAAAGGAATTCTGTGTAAGAGTGTTCGACAGCCTGCTTTTGATCAAAGCCTTTGGGCAGGCTAACGGCATTCTGTGTCATGCATTTTTTCTTGCATAGGTAAATTTGCATTCTATTTAATGCAGTTTCTTCTTGCATAATTGGATTTGCATTTTATTTAATGCAATTGTTTTTTCTTGCATAGGTAGATTTGCATTATAAATAATGCAATTTTATCTTGCAAGTCAGACGTCCATTAACTTTCGTTCATGAGTTTGGTTGACTTAACAGTTACTCTGAATTACGCCAGAGATATGAAACTTAATTACTTTAATTTATTAATGAATATTTCTCTCTCTCTCTCTCTCTCTCTCTCTCTCTCTCTCTCTCTCTCTCTCTCTCTCTCTCAATATTAGACAATTGCTCGCCTGTAAAAACATTTTTCCGTAAGCAGTTATTTTATGCGCAGTCTCTCTCTCTCTCTCTCTCTCTCTCTCTCTCTCTCTCTCTCTCTCTCTCTCTCTCTCTCTCTATATTAGACAATTGCTCGCCTGTAAAAACATTTTTTCCGTAAGCAGTTATTTTATGCACCAGTCTCTCTCTCTCTCTCTCTCTCTCTCTCTCTCTCTCTCTCTCTCTCTCTCTCTCTCTCTCTCTCTCTCAATATTAGACAGTTGCTCGCCTGTAAAAAACATTTTTTCCGTAAGCAGTTATTTTATGCGCAGTCTCTCTCTCTCTCTCTCTCTCTCTCTCTCTCTCTCTCTCTCTCTCTCTCTCTCTCTCTCTCTCTCTCTCTCTCTCTCAATATTAGACAATTGCTCGCCTGTAAAAACATTTTTCCGTAAGCAGTTATTTTATGCATGATCTCTCTCTCTCTCTCTCTCTCTCTCTCTCTCTCTCTCTCTCTCTCTCTCTCTCTCTCTCTCTCTCTCTCTCTCTCTCAATATTAGACAATTGCTCGCCTGTAAAAAACATTTTTTCCGTAAGCAGTTATTTTATGCGCAGTCTCTCTCTCTCTCTCTCTCTCTCTCTCTCTCTCTCTCTCTCTCTCTCTCTCTCTCTCTCTCTCTCTCTCTCAATATTAGACAATTGCTCGCCTGTAAAAACATTTTTCCGTTAGCAGTTATTTTATGCGCAGTCTCTCTCTCTCTCTCTCTCTCTCTCTCTCTCTCTCTCTCTCTCTCTCTCTCACTTTTTCGCCAGCAGCAATTACGCAGCAATTGCTTCGTAATCACCGTCGTTATGAGTCTTTGTCTCCGCTTTTTATCAGGTTATCAGTTAATAACATCGTCTGGGGGACCGAAAATACCCTTTGGGGAGAAAACGAAGGAACGCCATTAGGGTCTCGACAGATTCAACTTCCCCCCAAAAAAAAATTTTCTTAAATATTTCCTTTTTTAATATTCCAAGGTCTTCATTTCCACTGAAGACACCAACATGTAAGAAATTCTTCATATTCTCTGAAATGAGATGTTTCGAAAATTATTATTAATGTGATGGCTCTTGAGAAGTGAGTTGTTACAAAAATAAATATGTTACAAAAATAAATAATGTGAATGTCTCTTGAGAAATGAGATGTTCCAAAAATAATTAATACATCTCTTGAGAAATGAGTTGTTAAAGAAATTATTAATGTGAATGTCTCTTGAGAAATGAGATGTTCCAAAAATAATTAATACATCTCTTGAGAGATGAGTTGTTAAAGAAATTATTAATGTGAATATCTCTTGAGAAATGAGATGTTCCAAAAATAATTAATACATCTCTTGAGAAAAGAGTTGTTAAAGAAATTATTAATGTGAATGTCTCTTGAGAAATGAGATGTTCCAAAAATAATTAATACATCTCTTGAGAAATGAGTTGTTAAAGAAATTATTAATGTGAATGTGTCTTGAGAAATGAGATGTTCCAAAAATAATTAATACATCTCTTGAGAAATGAGTTGTTAAAGAAATTATTAATGTGAATGTGTCTTGAGAAATGAGATGTTCCAAAAATAATTAATACATCTCTTGAGAAATGAGTTGTTAAAGAAATTATTAATGTGAATGTCTCTTGAGAAATGAGATGTTCCAAAAATAATTAATACATCTCTTGAGAAATGAGTTGTTAAAGAAATTGTTAATGTGAATGTCTCTTGAGAAATGAGATGTTCCAAAAATAATTAATACATCTCTTGAGAAATGAGTTGTTAAAGAAATTATTAATGTGAATGTGTCTTGAGAAATGAGATGTTCCAAAAATAATTAATACATCTCTTGAGAAATGAGTTGTTAAAAAAATTATTAATGTGAATATCTCGTGGGAAATGAGATGTTTTGAAAATTATTAATATGATACTCTTGAGGAGTGAGTTTTTACAAAAACAATTAGCATGACTTTTCTTGAGAAAAGATGTGATTCAAGGAGAATTGGTCGCTAATTGAAATGCCTCGTGCTGGGAATATTAAGAAAAATGTACACATTTCCAGACTGCTTTAAGTCTCGCTGATTGATGTTAGATGATGTCTATAAAAATACAGAAACACGGAGATCTGACGCTTAAATATGAAGTGAAAACAACTTGGATGAAACTAATTAAGGCCAAGCAAGATAACGAAGAAGCTTTGTTTCAACAAACGATAATTTGCATATAGGAAACGAGAATTTAAGTCAAGATAAAACAAGTAAAAAATGTGCCGAAGTATCTTCGGCGCAGTCGAGTTTTCTGTACGGCGTATAATCAAGGCTACTGAAAATAGATTATCTTTCGGTGGTCTCGGTATAATGCTGTATGAGCCACGGCCCGTGAAAATTTAACCACGGCCCGGTGGTGGCCTGTACTATATCGTTGCCAAAAGCAAGATTATGGGTAACTTTAACCTTAAATAAAATAAAAACTACTGAGGAGGCTAGAGGGCCGCAATTTGCTATGTTTGATGATTGGAGGGTGGATGATCAGCATACCAATTTGCAGCCCTCTAGCCTCATTAGTTTTGAAGATCTAAGGGCGGAGAGAAAAAGTGCGGACAGAAAACCTGCGGACAGATAAATTGCGGACAGAATAAAATGCGGACAGAATAAAGCGCGTACAGAAAAAGTGTGAACAGACAGTGCGGACAGATTAAAGTGCAGACAGAATAAACTGCGGAAAGAAAAAAGTGCGGAAAGAAAAAAGTGCAGACGAAATAAAGCGCGGACAGAAAAAGTGCGGACTGAACAAAGTGCGGACAGAAAAAGTGCGGACGGACAGACATAGCCGGCACAACAGTTTTCCTTTACAGAGAACTAAAAACCGATGAAACCTGTTTAAATGTACACGTTGAGTCACGAGCCAAAATAGTGGAGACAATTCAAGCGGAAGAAGAGCAGAAGAAAATAAGTGTTTTGGGAAATTGTTTTATTCAAAATATGTGCAGATCAGTCGGAAATAGCGAAGCCTAACTCAAAGGGATAATCTAGTTTTGAAATTCTTCATATAAAATGTAGCCTACAAGATCTGATTACAAAATGTAAGAGAATTCCCGCGGACGGGGTGTGGAAGGAAGGATTAAAATGAATGAACGAATATGCTGAATAAGGGCGGGGGACTGATGATGATGAAGAGAGAGAGAGAGAGAGAGAGAGAGAGAGAGGAGAGAGAGAGAGGGGGGGAGGGGCAGGCAATATTATATCTAGTATGTAAATGTAAAGGTTGCTCGCTCTCTCTCTCTCTCTCTCTCTCTCTCTCTCTCTCTCTCTCTCTCTCTCTCTCTCTCTCTCTCCTTTCATCATCAGCTCTCTGGGCTTGGTCAGTGGGTATCCTTATCACTTTATTCCGCTTTTCCCTTTTCCATGAAATTCTCCTTCATTTTGTAATCAAGTCCTGAAGGCTGTATTGTCGGACTGTTTTTTAATATAGGTCATTACTACTCTGAATATATATGTAATCATGTATATACATATAAATGCAAATATAAATATTGTATTTATATGTATATATATGTATGTATGTATGTATATATATACGTGTATTTATACATACATACATACATACATACATACATACATACATACATACATACATATATATATAATAATATAAATGCTTAATGTTCAGTATTCATTGATTCTACTAATGAGAGATCAATATCCATTCATAATTCTTTTCTTCATCTTAACATAAAAATAAAATAAAAATATACATTATGAATTAGAACATGTGCACTTAAAAATTCAACGATTCTCCTAATGAGAGATCAATATCCACTCAAAATGCGTGCCTTCATCTTAACATAAAGAATATAGAAATATACATAAAACAAATGAGAAAAATATGCACTTAAAATGAGAGATGAATTTCACATCGTAATTCTTGTCTTCGTCTCAACATAAAGAATATATAAAAAAGTGTAATAAATAAAATAGAAGAATGTGTAAAGAAACCACGCAACAAGACGGAAAGGGAATAACGGTCCAGGGCCAATTCTATATCAAAAAAGAACGAAGGTGTATTCCAGGGAATACCTCGCCTTTTAGGGACATCGTAAAACCAGCAGACATCGTATACCACATCGTAAAGAGGTAAAGGACGTCTGGATAATAAATACATCCTCTGCTCCATGTAACACGAAAACACGAGCCGGATAATTCCGCGGCCACTCTGTATATATGCAATATATAAATATATACCTGCTGTTAGTCCTTTGTTTCGTGCTTAGCTCACTGCGTTCTCTTTTGTTTGCAAGGGCCACGAATACCGGTTTTGGTATTTTTATTTTTATGATGTTGCTTGTATTTTAATACGGAAAGGGTTGTTTGTGGTTTATGGTATAAAGATTTATTCTTAGGTATGTCTTGAAGGGTAGTATATATGTGTGCATACATATATGTCTGTGTATGTATGCATCTATATATATTTATTACATATTATGTATTTAATTTAATATAAAGTATATATATATAATATATATATTTTGTGTATGTATATATATATATATATATATATATATATATATATATATATATATATATATTAATACGTGTGTGTGTGTGTGTAGAAGAATATTGGTATTTCAAAAGATTTTCCCCCTCAGATATCGGCTCCTTGCTAATGATTATTTATAATTTTGTCTGTACAGCTAATTAGATATTTTTCCCATCGGCCTAATGACGTGTAAAGGCAGGTTCAGAGACCTCCCTAACGAGGAGAAATATTAAGTATTGGAATTCATCTTGAACGGTACTGTTGAACTTTGATTGATGGCGTGGAGTGTTCAGCAAATGGACGGAGGAGTGACATGAATATTGAAGTAAATCCCTTATTGATCAAGTCTAAATAGACCTTCCGTTTATATCTCGACCTCGAAGGTGAGACCATAGTGTGTTTGCTCAGCGTTCGAACCAAGAGTTTTTAAACACGCTCCAATAGAGTATTTACACCTGAGATTTAGTGACTTGTAATATACTTTTATATGATATATATATACATATATATATATATATATATATATATATATATATATATATATATATATATATATATATATATATATATATATCACACCATAAATGTACTGGTCACTTTTACCTGATACATACGAAATGATAATACCCAGAGTGCCCAATTATCTTCTCGAATTCTTCACACTTTTGGGTAATCTTGTCACTACAGGGCCTGAGATCCCAGTGAAAGAATATGAAGTAATTCATATACATACAAACATACATATTACGTGTATGATCTGGTGCATCAGTCAGAAGTCAGGTCGGTAGAGTGTGCCGTTTATGAAGTAGCGTATATGTCGGAGTTTGAAATGCAAGATGCTGCCTTGCTTTAAAGAAGTGATCAAAAAGACATTGCTTGTGTATTATTATTATTATTATTATTATTATTATTATTATTATTATTATTATTATTATGTCATCCTATTCGACTGGGTGTGGGGTTCCGGGTTGCATCCTGCCTCCTTAGGAGTCCATCACTTTTCTCACTATGTGCGCTGTTTCTAGTAGCACACTCTTCTGCAAGAGTCCTGGAGCTACTTCGGGATCTAGTTTTTCCAGGTTCCCTTCGAGGGATCTTGGGATCGTGCCTGGTGTTCCTATGATTATGGGTACAATTTCCACTGGCATATCCCGTATCCTTCTTATTTCTGTTTTCAGATCTCGATACTTATCAATTTTTTCTCTCTCTTTCTCATCTGCTGCGACATCAATGAGTGATACTTTCTTCTTGATTTTGTCAATCAACGTCACGTCTGGTCTATTGGCACGCATCACCCTATCTGTTCTGATACCATAGTCCCAGAGGATCTTTGCCTGGTCGTTGTCTATCACTCCCTCAGGTTGGTGTTCGTATTATTATTATTATTATTATTATTATTATTATTATTATTATTATTATTATTATTATTATTATTCAGAAGATGAACCATATTCATATGGAACAAGCCACCAAAGGGTCCATTGACTTGAAATTCAGGCTTCCAAAGAGTATGGTGTTCATTAGGAAGAGGTAACAGGCCTTTTACTTACCATCTCTTAAACTTTAGGGAAAGGTCCTGCTTTACTATAAGCCCTCCCCCCCCTACTCTAAACTAGCCATCCACACATTCGAGCAAAAACAAAAGGATTAATAGAGCATCGAAAAGCCAAATGAACCTAATCTGTTATTAAAAACTTCACCAAAATTTTCATTCCTTTTTTTCCATCCATTCACGTTATCAGATGTCCATCTTACTCGTATAACTAGATGTGATTGATGATCCTAATCGTAAACACATTAATTACTTCCTTCCATCAATAACGTAATGTCACCATATTAATTATTCAATGGGTCGTAATTGAATTTATCAAGTAAACACAACGATTGCTCTTGATTCTTCAGATGGAGTGTTTAATGCCTTTTTCTTAATACGACTTTTATATAAGCTTTATAATAATAGTCGTGTTTCAAGTATATCTGCCTATTTGTTCACTGGTACGTATTCAAATATTTGAAGTGCCAAGGAGACTTGTCCCTCACGCTTCGATGAAGGCGTGATTAATTTTTTTTTTTTTTGGACATTTCATTTCAATTAAAAATTTATCTTATAAAGGAGAATATTGATTATGTTGTTGAGAGACAAAATCTGCTTTTTTATGTATAGATTTTCCCCAGGAGATGTAAATTTCTGCCTGTATGTATCCTACAAAGCGTTTAAAACAAGTCTCCAGTAAGAAGTTCTGTCTCTATCATGAAATTTGTATTTATAATCTTGTAACTTTATCAGGGATTTCACAATGTATTTCAGTTACCAAAGGCCTAATATTTCGTCATATAAAAAAACGCTTTGTTTTAGAGCGATTTTTTTCCAAGGAAAATACATACATTAAACTTTAGGTACCTAAGGCCACAGTATATTTTAGGTACCTAAGGCCACAGTAAATTTTAGGTACCTAAGGCCAAAGTAAATTTTAGGTACCTAAGGCCACAGTAACTTTTAGGTACGTAAGTCCAAAGTAAATATTAGGTACTTAAGGCCATAGTAAATTTTATGTAAATTTTAGGTACCTAAGGCCACAGTAAATTTTAGGTACCTAAGGCCACAGTAAATTTTAGGTACCTAAGGCCACAGTAAATTTGAGGTACATAAGGCCAAGTCATGAAAGTGTACTTAGTTACATACCGATGCATTCATTGCAATAAGATCACGAGAAAAGCTTTGGAATCCTTCCTGTCCAGCTGGAAATAAACTATTGTCCTCAGATCATCATTGTTTCTAACAATTGAATC
Source organism: Macrobrachium rosenbergii (assembly GCF_040412425.1). Lineage (NCBI taxonomy): Eukaryota > Metazoa > Arthropoda > Malacostraca > Decapoda > Palaemonidae > Macrobrachium > Macrobrachium rosenbergii. The sequence goes on from NC_089773.1 coordinate 4,090,043, forward strand.
AAAGTATTTGAGAGACTATAACAAAGTTAGGTTTTATTATATAGACACAGTAATAATATAAAGCCCACACACATACAATTCCTTTTTTTCACTAATATAAATAAAATAATGCATGTAAACATAATAATTCTTTTTGTTTATTTGGAGAAAGAAGGGCAGACCCGTTGGCAGTGTTAGTGAACATGAGTTTTACATTTTGTATACTTTTAAAAAAATAGTTCAGATGCACGAGATAAATAACAGAAAAATATGAATATAAAAATAACAGAAAAAATATGAATACAAACGTAATTACAATATAACACGTGACAGACAGCTAGTTCAATAATTCATAGATGCTCGTAGAAAATGAAATTTGAAATAACTTTATGAAGTTTTCTTTGAAACAACTTAACATAATTTGAATTCAAAAGTTTGACGCAATCAGTTTGTGCTGTGTTTTTTGGTTCTGAAAATTAGCATAGAAATTGTGACTATTTTTTTTTCCACGTTTCCCCCTTTTTTTTATAATATTTGGTAAGAGAAATTTTTTTCCCTTGAACTAATATCCACTGTGATTATTAATAACACATTCCTATAACTCTCTCTCTCTCTCTCTCTCTCTCTCTCTCTCTCTCTCTCTCTCTCTCTCTCTCTCTCTCTCTCTCTCTCCAAACATTTGGGTTATTTGTTTTTCGGGATGTGCAACTCTCTCTCTCTCTCTCTCTCTCTCCAAACACTTGGGTTATTTGTTTTTCGAGGTCTGCAATCTCTCTCTCTCTCTCTCTCTCTCTCTCTCTCTCTCTCTCTCTCTCTCTCTCTCTCTCTCTCTCTCTCTCTCTCTCCAAACACTTGGCTTATTTTCTTTTTATAGTAAAAATATAAATTGGTCAAAAATAAATGTAGAATTAAATAAAGACTGGGAAAACATATTCGTAAGTGATAATATACAGGTAAATACGGATATATTATATAAAATATTAGAGGAAATAGTGGAAAAATATATACTGAAGAAGAAAAGTAAACATCAGTCACGCATACCAAGAGACAGAAGGATCCTGTTCCAGAAAATGAGAAAGTGGAAAAAAGGTCTTGCAAAAGAAAAAAATGCATGGAAAGTGATGGAGCTAAAAGGTAAGATAGAAAATGCAGAACAAAAGATTATACACTCAAAAGAAAAAGAAAATCAGGACCTTGAAGAAAGGACCCTACAAAATATCAAACAAAAACCCCCAAATTTTTTACTCATATGCAAAAAAGATGAATAAAATAAGAGTAGAAATAGGCCCTCTAAGAATTGAAGGGCGATTAACAAATGAAAAAAAGGAAATATGTAACATATTAGCAGAAAGATATAAGAGTGAATTCACACCTAGAATTGATAATGAAGATAATGATACAGAAATAAGAGATGAAAATAGTGAATATTTATCGGACATAGTTATTACTGAAGCCGATATTGTGTAGGCTATTAATGAGAATAAAAATGGATCAGCAGCAGGACCTGATGGTGTTCCTGCCATTTTGTTAAAGAAAGTGGTTCATTCAATTGCAAAGCAGCTCGCAATATTATTAAGACAAAATATAGATACAGGCAAGATTTATGATGAGCATAAATTAGCGTATATTACCCCAACTTTCAAAGGTGGATCAAGACTAGAGGCAAGTAATTATAGGCCTGTGAGTCTGACACCTCATATTATGAAAGTTTACGAAAGGGTAATGAAAAAATATATAATGAAACATTTAATGAAAAATAGTTTGTTCAATATAGGACAACATGGTTTTGTACCCGGAAGAAGTACACAAACCCAACTGTTAGTTCACCACGAAAGCATATATAAAAATATGATAAACGAAAAAGATACAGATGTGGTTTACCTAGACTGTGCAAAAGCTTTTGACGAGGTAGACCATAATATATTAGCGAAAAAAATGAGAAAACATAATATTTTGGATAAAGTAGGAAGATGGATAAAAGAATTTTTGCAAAACAGAAAACAGATAGTGATTGCTAACAATGAGAAATCGGATGAAGCTACGGTAAATCCGGTGTGCCACAAGGTACGGTGTTAGCTGCATTGCTGTTTGTGATTATGATTGCAGACATAGACAGTAATGTTAAGGACTCGGTAGTGAGAAGTTTCACTGATGACACAAGAATAAGTATAGAGATTACTTGTGATGAAGATAGGAACTCGCTACAAAGAGACCTAAACAATATATATAAATGGGCAGAGGTAAATAGGATGGTATTTAACTCTGATAAATTTGAATCAATAAACTATGGTGATAAGAAGGAATGCTATATGCATATAAGGGACCTAATAATGAGACAATCACAAATAAGGAAGCAGTTAAAGACCTTGGTGTGATGTTGAATAGGAATATGTTATGCAATGACCAAATAGCAATAATATTGGCAAAATGCAGAGCAAAAATGGGAATGTTGTTCCGGCACTTCAAAACAAGAAAAGCAACATGATTATGCTTTATAAAATGTACGTATGTAGTCCACTTGAATATTGTAATATAATATGGTACCCACACTACCAAAAGGATATTGCACAAATTGAGAGTGTACAAAGGTCCTTTACAGCTAGAATAGAAGAAGTTAAGGACCTTGACTACTGGGAAAGACTACAATTCTTAAATCTATATAGTCTTGAAAGGAGAAGAGAACGCTACATGATTATCCAGGCATGGAAACAGATAGAAGGAACTACTGAAAACATCATGGAGCTAAAAATATCAAAAAGAGCAAGCAGAGGTAGATTAATAGTGCCCAAAACTATACCAGGAAAACTAAGGAAAGCACACAGGACATTAATCCACCACGCACCAGCATCGATAATGCAGCGTCTATTCAGTGCGCTACCAGCTCATCTGAGAAACATATCAGGAGTGAGCGTAGATGTGTTTAAGAATAAGCTCGACAAATATCTAAGATGCATCCCAGACCATCCAAGACTGGAAGATGCAAAATATACCGGAAGATGCATTAGCAATTCTCTGGTAGACATCAGAGGTGCCTCACACTGAGGGACCTGGGGCAACCCGAACGACCTGTAAGGTCTCTCTCTCTCCAAACACTTGGGTTATTTGTTTTTAAAGGAGGTCTCTCTCTCTCTCTCTCTCTCTCTCTCTCTCTCTCTCTCTCTCTCCAAACTCTTGGGTTATTCGTGGTCTGCAACTCTCTCTCTCTCTCTCTCTCTCTCTCTCTCTCTCTCTCTCTCTCTCTCTCTCTCTCTCTCTCTCTCAACTTGACTGTAACGTTTAGAGCAAAATCACGAGGCAAAAACTGTGCTCGGAACTCTTTGCCCCAATTCATTTGTCTGGCTACCAACAAACATCATCTCTATGGCTGAAAATAACCTCTGGGAAGATGATAAATGATCGTAAGCTGTCTCACAGCACAATTTATCTTTTCCGGATTTTCTTCTCACTGTAATTACAACACAGGGAATTAAAAAAAAAAAAAAAATGCGCCGAAATTTCTTCGTCACAATCGAGTTTTCTGTACAGCTCCTACAGCGTATGATCAAGGCCACCGAAAATAGATCTTTTTTTTCGGTGGTCTCGGTGTATTATTGTATGAGCCGCGACCCATGAAACTTCAACCACTGCCCGGTGGTGGATTATCCTATATCATTGCCAGAATTACGATTATGGCTAAGTATAACCTTAAATAGAATAAAAACTACCAAGGCTAAAGGGCTGCAATTTGGTATGTTTGATGATTGGAGGGTGGATGATCAACATAACAATTTGCAGTCCTCTAGCCTCAGTACTTTTTAGGATCTGAGGGCGGACAGAAAAAAGTGCGGACGGACAGACAAAGCCGGCGCAATAAATTTTCTTTTACAGAAAACTAAAAAGGTATGAAAAAACGTTCACTTATTTCACTGAGCATGAAATGGGGTTAGGATTAAACGGTGTGGGCTGATATGTTTTATCACATGTAAAGAAGTCTGGGACAGGATTTCGAGGGGAGTGTTATGCTGAATAAGGAAATCTCTAAAGGATATTTTGTGTAGGCAATTGTCGGGTCTGAAATTGGAAGGAATGGAATAAAAACTATAATGAATTTGGTTTTACAGAATATATATATATATATATATATATATATATATATATATATATATATATATATATATATATATATATATAATCATGAAGCTACAAATGTCTAACTTAATATCGAAATTATTGCTGCCTCAGTATATCTCTGTTGGAGAATTGTCATCTTGAAGGAATTTATATAAGTGATAACGATTCCAATTCATTTATCACTTATATAAATTCCCTTCGGCGACAATTCTCCAACGGAGATATTAACTGAGAAGCGTGAATTTCGATATTAAGCGACATTTGTAGCTTCATGATTGTATATAAATCACGGTGTGATAAAAATTTCATATATATATATATATATATATATATATATATATATATATATATATATATATATATATATATATATATATATATGAAATAATCTACAGGTAGTTCAAGCAATTCTTTTAGCTCAGTCTTCATTACTGCTTGCTTGAGGCTACCACATGGTGGACAATACAGTCCCCTCCATCAGGAGAAATTTCTAACAACCTTTCTTGAAAAGGCAGCACTCAGGCCGTCTGGTGGTGCCCTTTAGGTACAGTGGAAGGTTCTGATCATAGGAAAGAAATGCTGTTTAAGTTTTTTCAAGTTTCTTTAGTTTACTGGAAAGGAAAACTGTTATAGAAATGGCGGTTTGTCTGTCCGTCCGCACTTTTCCTGTCCGCCCTCAGACCTTAAAAACTACTAGGGCTAGAGGGCCGCAAATTAGTATGTTGATCATCCACCCTCCAATCATCAAACATACCAAATTGCAGCCCCCTAGCCCCCTCAGTTTTTATTTTATTTAAGGTTAAAGTTAGCCACGATCGTGCGTCTGTCACCGCTATAGGTGCCAACAACACATGCCATCACGGGCCGTGGTTGAGAGTTGTATACAACATTATACGCTGCACAGAAAAATCGATTGCGCCGAAGAAACTTCGGTGCGTATTTGACTTTTATTTTTTCAGAATATTCAATCCGCTCTTAATTTCTGTTTAGGTTGTAATCATTACGGTGTTGTCCGCTTGATTCCTTATGAAAGGGAAAGAGATTTAATAAAATAATCAACTTTAGAAACAGAAAATAGCAATGTATTGAACCTGTAGGTTATACTCATGTAACATTACTTTTATATCAGCATTTAGGCCTAACGGTGATTTATCATGCACTAAATCCAGCTCGTAAAACCATAGTGAAAAATTTTCAATGTATTTTGCACTGGACGCTGTGGTATGATTTATCCTTTAGTATTTTTAACAATGAATTTTAACCTAAAGATGGCTATCCTTTTGGTGTTTCATTTACGATATTTGAACATAAAAATTGAAATTTTACTGAACCCCAGTTCTTCATGGATGGATTATCTGTCTCGATAGCTCTGAGGGAGCATGTTTTGGGGATACCACTAGACATTCAGATGTTAAATTTGCTTGTTTATTTTAATGCCAGGAGATTTTAAGTACTTGAGTATTAAAAAAAAAGGAAAAAAAAAAATATCCTTTTGGTGTGGTTGTGTAATTCCTCCCTAATTTAGTTTTTTTTTTTTGTTATTGGAGTTTATGGTGGGTGAGATTTGGAAGACGTCTTTTAATGTCGAGTCTGAACATTTAAATTTGTTTATTAGCTTTTGAACCACCTAATTACTCATTTCCATTTACACATAAGGTGAGTTTTCCATTACTATTCCAGTCTTCTCAATCCCAGATTCCTCTCCAGTATAATGTATAAATTAGCTTCATTCCAGGGAAAGAATTCTCGTTAGCCATCGAGCACACAATTTGCTCAGAGCCAATTGCAAATGGAGAGGAGATTTAATCGAGCGACCCTGGTCCCAAAGACTCTAATGCACGTTCCATGTCCTTACTTCCATCACCAGTTTTTAAACGAACCCCAAAGTTACCTACGGTGACGGCTGCCGAGGGCCCACCAGACCTGCAATTAATCTTTGTAGCATTCTCAGTCACAAAAGGACAATGCACTATTCATGTAAGCACGGATCTCGTTACAAAAACAATGCTACGTGATGTTTCAATAATTGATGCGCCTCCGTTTGGGATAAAATAGTATTCCAAAACAAGAGGGCAAGACTTCGAAGTAATCAACAAAAGGCTCCAAGCCTTAGGATTCCAGCTTCAAAAGTCTGCCGAGAAGTTGGTTATCATTTTCTCCTTAGATAATACTTCTCCAGAACTGTAACAATCTATCTCATTTCCCTGAAACTCCTCGAGACTTCCCCTTTTCTCAACTGGGGCTTTTCCCCCCAGCATAAGTAAGCCGCCTTCAACGCGCGTTTTGGAACAATTTGGGGAGACGCACCCTGAATAAAAAAGGTCGAATTACGACCAACTTTTACATCCGTGTTTCCCATTTTATAAACCCGACGTTTCCTTCCAGAGCCGAGACGTTTCTTTAAGAGTTGGAACGTTTCTTTCCAAAGGCGAGATGGCCAAAGTTTAGCCTGAATTGTACCTTCTTGCACGGAAGATAAGTGGAGCAACTGGGACGTTCCGCTGTCACTGTGAGGTCGCTTATTCGGACGTACCTTTTTAGAGAGAGAGAGAGAGAGAGAGAGAGAGAGAGAGAGAGAGAGAAATGTTACTCATTAATGCGTAACAATTTGTGATGGCGTTAAGCTTGTAAGGTATTATAAGAAATTTCATTCTTGTCTTATAGTTTGAAGTAGAGAGAAAGAGTGCCTGTTTAGACATTTGACTTCTTACTATATTCTTCATTTTATTGAATAAAAAGACTTCCAGCTATCATTCTCTCATGAAAATCTATGTATGTATGTATAAATGTATACGTTTATACCCTGTTATTATATATATATATATATATATATATATATATATATATATATATATATATATATATATATATATATATATTATTAGCTGACCAACCCATGCTGCACGATGGGAAACTGAATGACAACGACAAACTCTCTCTCTCTCTCTCTCTCTCTCTCTCTCTCTCTCTCTCTCTCTCTCTCTCTCTCTCTCTCTCTCTCTCGTTAAGATAGTTGCCTCAGTTACATTGCCCAGTATTTTTTACATTTTTTATTTCACTCCCTCTCACCCCCCATTTCTATCGGGGCTGAACTTGGGCTTGAAGGGCATCGGGAGTATAACTATTCATCTCAGCAACCTCGAAAACTATGGATTAGACACTAATATCTGTGACTTTTTACATTTTATTTTTCATCCCTTCCCCCCCCCCACTTCCTATCAGGGCTGAACTTGGACTTAAAGGGCGTAGGGAGTGTCACTATTCATCTCAGCGACCTCGAAAACTATAGATTAGACACTAATAACTGTCGTTTTCGGTTATTCTTACATGTCACCTCCTTCCCACCCCCACCCCCTTTGGTGCCAGTGATGCCTTACCCTCACAGTATTCGTTTCCAGAGAGTATGTCATATTTATACTGAAATGAGGTATGATAAACCAATAGAGTTTATTTAGTTACCAAGTCAACGGGCAGAACCAGCCCTGTTTCAGGGAAGCCCTTCCCACCCCCACCCCCTGTTGTGCCTATTGGTGCTAGTGATGTTTTACCCCCACACTATTCTTTTCTAGATACAGTAGTAAGTTATATGTATACCAAGTTTGGTTGAAGTTGCTCAGTGCATTTCAGAGGTATGCTGGAACATACACACACACACACAAACAAAAAAATACACACTTACATTCATACACCCACTTTTATATATATATGTATGTATGTATGCATTATGTATTTATTGGGCAAGGTCATAAGAAAAACACGAACGCAGGAATATGTTTCTTTTCACATTTTCTAAAGGTATAAGAAAAAGAAAGACCAGAGCAGGCAAGAGTGTCCAGAATATTCTCCCAGAAGAATGAGTTCCCCAAAAAACCGGTTAAACAAAAGGAAGCCCTCTTAGAATTTACTGTGCTTTAAAAGTCATGACAAGCGGTTCCGGTCGAGGGTTGTGTCTGCAGCTGGTAGTATATTTAAAGGAAGGAATTCTCATAAATATTACTCGGAGTAATGCCTGGCTATTGCCAAGTAAGCTTAATGATTGTTTTTTAGAAATCTTGGGCAGTCATATTTTTACTTTCATTCTTTATCTGTTAAACATAATATAATCTATTCATCTTGGCACGAAAAGATGTGAAATGTTTTTCGAAAACCGCCGCAAGGGTTCATGCACATTTATTCCCAATGCTGTGCATCGAACCGTGTAGCAGAACTGCTGTTGAATAAAAGGAATTGACCGAGGTATGGAATAAATTCAAAGGAGAAGAGGAGAGACAGCCATTGTAGAGAAGACAGCCCCTCATGGGCGATCGTAAAACAACAGGCACCGAACAGTGACGCACACCGCGTCGTAAAGAAGAAGAAGAAGAAGAAGAAGAAGAAGAAGAAGAAGAAGAAGAAGAAGAAGGAGAAGAAGAAGAATGAATGGAAAATAAATATAGCCTTCGCTTCATCTCACAAGGAGGGACGGGCTGAATATTTTCGTGATTTTATTTTATTTATTTGTTTTGAGGTTCATGTCCATCTTCCAGCTTCTTTCTGGGTAACATTCCTGTGATACTTAGAGACTCTTTTTTTAATGGCATTATATTTTGCTAATATTTTTATTATGCAAAGCCTGACTTTTTTTCATGAATGTTAGAAAACTTAGACATCTTCTGAGGGGTTCTTTGGTAAATAGTCCCAATTTTATATATATATATATTTCAGAAAATATGGCTGCTACAATTTTAAAGGACACATATATGCATTTCATAGCTTCAATGCTTTAAGATGTGATGAAAGAATTTATGGAGTCAGATGGAAGTAGGTCGAGAGACTCGAGGTAAAATCTTTGTGTTCAGCAAATAGTTTGATTCCTCAGCAATATTGCCGGTCAGGTGATCTTCCGAAGTGTTATGTATATTCGTGAGTACGTGCGTTAATTTGATCTAGATTACGCCAAAATCTGCCCTAAAAGTGAGTTTGATCGTTCATTAACGTGATAGAACTGCAGTTGTCTAGACGTAGCTTTGGAGAGGATCCAGGCTTTGAATCGGCAGATAAGGTAGAGTTTGAAATCTCTGTTTTTATGGGAGAAAATTGAACTTGTGATTTTTACTATGATTTTCTAATCATTATGAACTTTTGAACTGGTGTGGGAGATTTAATATGAATATTCATACCTCTTTTGTATTATTGTTTTGTCATGTTACGTTTGCCATATCTTGGCTATGCATTTTACACTTTCCATTATTGTGTTTTGCATTTCATATGTTTTTGGGAGTTTTCTATCATGTTTAATTCTTCCGACAGATGTCTGTGGACAGATGTCGGTGGACAGTGTGGACTGGTTCGAATAACATGTGGTAGACTGTTTTTTGACATGACTTTAATTATTGATTTGGGGAGTATGTGTGAGTTTGGATATTTTCAGGCTATTAGCCATAGTGAGACTTCGTTAATCAGAAGTGTTTTACAGTTCAGAGTTTAGTTATCTAACTCGATATTTCATTTATTATGCATTTTAATCTTTGCTTTGTTTTGTTCATTTCTTGTTGGGTTATTTGAATAATAAACCTATTTTTGTAGAAACTATTGCGTTTCTTTAAATGGTCCATTTAATTGATTTGGTGAGAATGAGTGAGATTCGGGTGGGTGAACTTCGGAAAACGATGAGAGAGAGAGAGAGTATACACGGTGAGAGAGAGAGAGAGAGAGAGAGAGAGAGAGAGAGAGAGAGAGAGAGAGAGAGAGAGAGAGAGAGGAGAAAAATAGATGTAAGTGTTATCGTGAGCGAACGTTCATACGCCTCCGTTTCATGAATAAAGATCGTTGGAGCACGTTACGTACACTTTCAAAAAAGTGTTAATTCTGTCCTCGTTACAGAATGAAATGGTGGCAGCGGTGGGATTCGAACCCACGCCTCCTGGGAGACTGGAGCACGTTACGTACACTTTCAAAAAAGTGTTAATTCTGTCCTCGTTACATATATATATATATATATATATATATATATATATATATATATATATATATATATATATATGTGTGTGTGTGTATGTATAATATACAGTGTATATATATATATGTGTGTGTGTGTGTGCGTGTTTGTTTGTTTGTTTGTTTGTGTATACGTGCGCGTGAGTATATATACCTAAGTTTTTCTTCGAATGGAAAAGAAAGATTATTAGTTCAAAATATTTTCCTGTGTACACATCACATTTGTTTGTAATTAGTTGGGTACTCAATTTTTGTTGGCGTACTTAATTAAACATTCAACTTCAAAGTCCACGTGGTGATAGTGACTCCTAAGTGCAGGTTGGGAGGCCTTGATGAATAAGTCAAATCTAAACAAATCAAGTTTCTTCTTCACTGATACTTTTGAACTTTATTTATTTATTTAAAGGCGTCATGTCTTCAGCAAATAGAGATCGAAGTGACATGGGTATCAGAAAGAACCCCATATTGATCAACCATAATTGTTTTGTGGATATATATTCCTACCTTTAAACTTTGATGATCGTGATAATTTGGTGATAATTAATAATTTAATAATTACCCAGAGTGATTAACCTTGCCTCTTTGAAACGGCATCTGAAAATTCTTTTTAATTACTTAAATCTAATTTCAAGGGGACAATAAAGGTTTGTGGTGCAGGTTTTGCAAAGGGGTTTATGATTACTGATGAACATTTTGAAGGGAAAGGAGACAGGGAATGCAGCGAGATTTTCATGTACAACCGACTGGCAGGCAGTGTTGTCTGACTTTTCATTGTAACCACCATTATCTAAACAAAAGCTATTGGTAAAACAAAATAATGTGATGTGCATATAAAATAGAAATATGAAGTTACTTTGTCTGATTTAAAACGGCAAATTTTGTATCACAGCTTTTAATTTTTAGTGTAATTTTGTTTTTAATATTTGCTAATTTTACTTTTTCTTCTTTCTACAAAATGAAACGTATGTTAGTATTTAACTGCAAATTTTATTTTTCCTTCCATTCTAATGTAATCGTATATAACTATATAATCTCAGCTTAAAGCCCGCTGGCCATCTTATACATTCTAGTATGCGTATTATTTATATTCGTTCACTTGAAGTGTACGGTTGCTCCTGATTCTTCCATCTTCTTCAAAGGAGATTTGTTGATTGTTGTAAAAAAATTGCCTTGATTGTCTCAAGAACAGAGCTCATTTTCTTATATTCATGATTCACCTGAAAATGGGTATGATTCTCATAACTCACAACTCTTTAAACGGTTCTTGTGCCATTGAAAAAGTCCTTAATTCTATTTAGGTAGGAAAGTGGGACGCGCCATTTCTTTCAAGTTCTTATTTTTGGGCAGTGAGGCTTCACGATCCCCATAAAATTTGACGTAACTTTACCTTGAACTGTGAAGTAAATCGTTTCCCATAAAATGGAAGGTACCTCTTATCAAAACAGCTTTTCTGAAAACTTTCTTCAGGAGGCGGTCGTGGTTCGCCTAAAGAGGATAATACTTTTCTTCAGGAGGCTCAGTTACTCTGTATGCAAATCAATATTTCTCTTGAAAAGAGAGTGTGCTACTGTACAGTAAGTCACGAATAAGTTGAGGGGGACAAGATTACAGTTTAATGGACCCGTCGTTCCTTTAAAGGGTAATAGTGTCCTCTTCAAGTTATTTAAGACTTGTTCTATAGCAGTGTAACGACCCGAGTGGGCCGTTATGCAGGTTCTTTAACATACTCAGGACGGGGCTGTCATGACTGACGGCAGATGCAACAAACAAAGGAGGGGAAAACAACAAAAACAATAAAAAGAGCTTAAAATTAATTTATATACAAAATTTACAAGTGAGTCAGGTCTGGTAAAAAGATAAAAACCATAAGTACAATAAAGGCCAAAAGGCAGCACTAAACAAAATCAAGTTAAACAATTAACTTTATAAACAAAAAGTAGCTTTAAACAAAAAGGCAAAAATAAACAACAGCAGGCAGAAAAAAAAACCAAACACACGTCCTCCATCGGGGCATCAAGACAGCCCTCAGCTGTGCACCAGGGACAAAAACCCACCAACCAGAAAACCCCGATGGAGACGTCAGGACAGCCTTACGCTGTCATCAAAGATGAGCAGCTCGTGGTCACACGACTACTCATGGTCACACTCCACCTCTACGACGTGCTCCACTTCGTAGGCGTGCTCCAATTTGCTGCTCAAAAACTCGACCAACGTCGACTCCAAAAACTGCCTGCTGCTGCTGCCACTGCCGCTACCTTCGCTGCCCTACCAGACCCGACTGAAGCAAGAAACACGGCAGCTCATCAACGAAAACATCAAAACATAAAAAACTTGAAGGTAAGGAGGCAGCAATCCACAAAAGGGAACGAGCGGGGAACCAGTAGTTCCCGCAAAACCATCACTTAACGTGACAAGCAGGAAACTCTTATTTGAAGAGAAGTATTGATTTTCATTGTAAATAACTGTGCCTCTTGAGAGAAGTATCCTGAAGGACACAGGCATCAAGGTAAAATGAAACGAGCTTCGCTGCGATATGGAAAACCTTGTTTTGAAAAGACGAATAAAATAGACCAAGTTTCTCTTCAAAAGACTTAGTGATTACCTTAAAGGCGACATGAATCCTTGAACTTCAAGCATTCAGTAATAACTGCGGACTTTTAAAAGACCCGGGGGAGCAATTCTGAAAAGGAAATCTCTTCGCAAAATGAAAGAAAATGAGATTCCTCCGGGAACTACTTGAGAGTTCTCGCGATCGAAGGTCCTTAGGAACACATCTTTGTGATTGAGACACCAAATGGGGTTCAATAACATTATGATGACTCTAGATTCTGAATATGAAAGTTGTTGGATGCTTGGATCTAGGAAGGTGTTCAGTAAATAAATATGTCCACACGTACGGAAATATATATATATATATATATATATATATATATATATATATATATATATATATATATATATATATATATATATATATATATATATATATATATATATATATATATATATATATATATATATATATATACACACACACACACACATACATACACAGACATCCAAAATTTCTCCAAGCTGCACCAAAACTAATTGTACCCTATATAGGCGCATCGAAGGAATGTGTTAGACAGTTTTGCCTCCTCTTCCTCCGCGAAAAGAGATTCCGAACTTAATTCCTGATTCAACAACTCTTGTGGTGTCCCGAAACCGAAGCATAGCCGCATCTCTACATATAGATGGTCTCAGTTGAAAACACTGACTTTTTGCTCGGAATCCTTTCGGACCTCTCTTTGCGAAAGATCAACGGAGGTTCTTCTTCTTCGTCACTTTAATCGGGTTGTAAGTTTCAAGGAAAGAGAGAAAAATAAAATGAGCAAAAAGGTCATTGATCTGTATCTAGTTATTTCCCACCGTCTCAGCACTTAGTGCCAATACATAGGTGTAATTGGGTAAAATTTTAATGACATTGCGCCAATGTAATCTAACAGATTCAGACCAATCAGTAAGTAATTTTGTGAATATATTTTCAGAAAGAAATTATAATTAAACCTATAGGTCATCAATAAATAAAAAAAAGAAAAGTGAAATGTCACTCTATCTGTGACGCAGGGCATAATGAGCAAATTCATTTTGTATCCATTTGTGAAAAATGTAATTGAATACCATTTTTTCATAGTTCTCTTGGAGATCATTTCGTATGATTCGGGATAAAAAAATCAGTTTCATTTGGGTAACTTTTTATTACAAGATTTTACTAATTTTTTTTTTAGATTTGTAGAATATATATATATATATATATATATATATATATATATATATATATATATATATATATATATTTATATATATATATATATATATATATATATATATATATATATATATATATATATATATATATATATATTTTTTTGAAGTGTTGTCTATTGCATTATTTCATATGAAAATTTTTCTTTTCATAGGTTCATCTTGATATAATTGATTGAGGAAATAGTAAAGTAATTTGCATTTTGAGTATTTGAAATTTATTTCTCTCTCTCTCTCTCTCTCTCTCTCTCTCTCTCTCTCTCTCTCTCTCTCTCTCTCTCCACTCTCTCTCTCTAGCCGCAGTTTACGCATTTTGCAATCACGGTGATTATGAGGCGCTGTCCCTATTTCCCATCAGGTTATCAGGTAATATTATTATCATCTCCCGGACTAAAAATATCCTCCGGCAAGGAAGGCGACGAGGCCATAAATATAATCAGTCTCACAACCTCCATTATATGGAAAATAATTATAATCACTTTTTTAATCATGGCCTTTCAAAATTGGAGAAAAACGTGACACGCACACACCAACACACACACATAAGCAAATTGTTGTTTTACGTGCATATTTTGATTTTTTATATATAATTGTTGAATGATGGAATATGTGAACCCGAATCTGGCAAATAAGGATTTTCCTTAAAGAAATGATTTTGTAAATATTGACTCGTCAAAGTTTTAGTTACACTGAGCATTAGATAAGGCTCATTTTAATTTTTAATACCTTCCAAACTCTCGAGTTAAAAATGTAATAATTCCGTGTATATGTTACGTCAAAATAAAGAAGTATGAGCTATCTCGAATTACGCTGTTTAGTATATGATATATATATATATATATATATATATATATATATATATATGTGTGTGTGTGTGTGTGTGTGTGTGTATAATGAAAGCCAAATATAATTATTTAATATCGATTCACTATGCATCACGAATAACGTATATATACCCAAATAGATATATTATCTACGCCTAGTGCAATTCAAAAGATGATTAATCTGAAGGTTCCTGATTGAAATCTGATCTGCTAGTTCTCCATAGGATGCAATGAACGAGAACCTCGATCCTAATGAATTCAGTGAATGATTTGGAAAGGGTTCGTCTCCATTGAATTCCTCGTCTTTTGAAAAATATGATCCTTTGGTGGACATTTATGGAGGGAACGATTTTTCCGGGACATATCATTCCATCATTTTATTTCATCTGTTTCTCCTCTTGAAGCGTTTTAGTCCGTGAGATTAATTGTTAGAATTATCAGTGATGGTGGCATTTTGTCCCTCCGTTGAAATATGCAAATCGCATTAGATGTGCATTAAAAATAATCGAGAACTGACAGTGAAATGGAATTCCAACCTTTTCCTTGCTCTAATATTATTATTAGTTATTATTATTATTATTATTATTATTATTATTATTATTATTATTATTATTATTATTATTATCATTATTATTTCAGTAGATGAAACCTATTCACGTGGAACGAGTTCACCAAAGGGGCCACTGACTTGAAATTCTTTAAGCTTCCAAAAAATGTTTGCTCCAACCTCCCACCGCAGCAGACGCCACACTGCAGCAGTAACTGATCATGATACAGAGCCACTGATTTTTTTTTTTTTTTTTTTTTGCTTTGGGGGAGACGCGAACCTTACACATCTGAGTGGCACGCCACGACACTGGCCACTATACCAGCCGATCAGCTCGTTATTTTAGATTCTGTACCATTTTATATAATTGTATTTAGCTCGACAAGTGAGTCTGTGTTCTGTGTATGAATACAATGCTAAGTACTTGAGAAGGAAAAACGATTGCATTTTTCAGACAAAGTGGTATTTAGCTCTTAAATGAAATTTTTGCAGAATATCAGTGTATATATATATACATATAATTTATATATATATATATATATATATATATATATATATATATATATATATATATATATATATAGTGTGTGTGTGTATGTATTTGGAAATATATTCTTTGGGCTTGTTCCATATGAATGGGTTTCATTTTCTGAATAATAATAATAATAAAAATAATAATAATAATAATAAAATATTTTAATAGGTTTCCAGTGGTATTCAATCGTTCTCGCTTCAAAAGAAGTGGACGTAGAGCACCATTGTTGCCACTCCAACTCGAAGTTCTGTTCCTGCCATATCATTCAGTAAACACCCTAAAAGTACCTGAACAGAGGAAATAACCCTTTTGTAAGAGAACCTTGCATTAAGTTTACTGTTGTATTTATTACGTGACGATATTCGTTCAGTCGGTTTTATTTGGTGGATACAGACCTAATTCGTAAACACAGGTGTGTTCTGTCATCTTCCTTTTGTTGTGAATGGTACTTAAGTCTGCAAGTCTTTTTTTTTTTTCTTTTTTTTTGCTTTTTGTTGTATCTCAAATTTAGCCGGAAGAAAGCATTCAGTGCTTTTTTAGTTTTCTGTAAAAGAAAACTATTGGGCCGGCTTTGTCTGTCCGTCCGTACTTTTTTCTGTCCGCACTTTTTCTGTACGCCCTCTGGTCTTAAAAACTACTAAGGGTAGAGGGCTGCAAATTTCTATGTTGATCATCCACCCTCCAATCATCAAACATACCAAATTGCAGCCCTCTAGCCTATGTAGTTTTTATGTTATTTCAGGTTAAAGTTAGGCACAATCGTGCTTCTGACAACTGTATAGGATACGCCAGCACCGGTCCGTGGGTAAAGTTTCATGGGTCGCGGCTCATACAGCATTATACCGAGACCACCGAAGGATAGATCTGTTTTCGGTGGCCTTGATTATAGGCTGTACAGAAAACTCGATTTCGCCAAAGAAACTTCGGCGCATTTTCTCCTTGTTATTTCATGAAACTGGACAGGGAAGTGTGGAAATAATCCTTTTGTTCGCTTTTTGTCATTAAATTAAGCATTCAGCCGAAAGTGCCAGTTTTTGTCTCTACCAAAGAACACGAACTGAACAAACATCTCATTCCTGAAAAAAAAATCATGAAGGATTTTCCTGAATTCATTTACAATTGTTGTCAGCATCGGCCATTAGACTACGGCATCGGCCATTAAACTACTTCTCTGAACTATTGTAGAATGACGGGAATTCCCCCAGGTATGGAAACGTTCCAGAGGAGAGAGGGAGGGGTATTCTGGGTGATTCTGTGCCTTATGGGAGGTCGTAAAACTGTCAGACATCACGCTCCCAGTCATAAAGAATATCTGGGTAATAAATATTTCCGTTTCTCTGTCGTAACATTTTACTGTTTCCGATATTTTTTTTCGGGTTCATGTTTCCATCGCATTAAGTTTTGATAATTCTATTTGTTTTTTGTTTGGCTTTAAAATATGCTTACCTGTTGTATTTTACCAAGAAAAGTATAAAATAACTGATATTACTTTTATCGTCAATGTTTTAGAACACACGTAATACGTAACGCTTCGTTCTTATCATCTGAGTTAATAGCAACAAATCCCTTGTAAAAATATGTTAAATCTATACATATATTTTTAGATGATTTGAGTATCTAATATTTTATTTTGAAAGAGATTTTGCTTAACTTTTATTATTGTAAGGATGTTTTGACAGCATACTTCATCTTTGTCTTCAATAACAATTTCTTGTAAACAAATAATCTCTGATGCTCCTCTCATGCAAGTAAAAAAATTCAGGGCTTTTTAATTACTGATCTCATTTTCTTTGCCTTTTAGAGGTATTTGAGAACACATTTAACATATATCAAGAATGTATTATGAGAAACTTGTGTTGTGTAAGTAGAATAGCATACACATTTCAGTATGTATGACTTTTACAATCTCATCAAAACATCAAGTAATATTTGATACTGATTTTAGGAATCAAAATTTTCAGCATTCATTGACACACATACTTGGCTCATCATTCAAACCATTCCTTGGAATTGATGGGTATTGGTACATGGTCGCGATTTTGTATAAAATCACAGCTTTCTCCATGATTCATCATAATTTATTCTATTATTTTCTTTTTTTCCAGTGATCGGTGTCAGAGGTAAGTCAGAATTGTGTCTGCTGTTGCTTCAGAAATTTCCATATTCCCTGTTCTTCGCAAGATAAGTGGGAGACTAGTATAAGGTAAAAATGCACTCAGACCTACACCTTCACAGCATGACTTTTCGACTTTCCAGACCTAAACCTCCACAGCATGACTTTTCGACTTTCCAGACCTAAACCTCCACAGCATGACTTTTCGACTTTCCAGACCTAAACCTCCACACCATGACTTTTGGACTTTCCAGACCTAAACCTCCACAGCATGACTTTTCGACTTTCCAGAACTAAACCTCCACAGCATGACTTTTCGACTTTCCTGACCTAAACCTCCACAGCATGACTTTTCGATTTCCCAGACCTAAACCTCCAAAGCAAGACTTCTCGACTTTCCAGACCTAAACCTCCACAGGATGACTTTTCGACTTTCCAGACCTAAACCTCCACAGCATGGCTTTTCGACTTTCCAGGCCTAAACCTCCACAGCATGACTTTTCGACTTTTCCAGAACTAAACCCCCACAGCTTGACTTTTCGACTTTCCAGACATAAACCTCCACAGCATAACTCTTCGACTTTCCAGACCTAAACCTCCACAGCATGGCTTTTCGACTTTCCAGGCCTAAACCTCCACAGCATGACTTTTCGACTTTCCAGAACTAAACCCCCACAGCTTGACTTTTCGACTTTCCAGACCTAAACCTCCACAGCATGACTCTTCGACTTTCCAGACCTAAACCTCCACAGCATGACTTCTCGACTTTCAATACTGGATTTTTTAGAAGCAAAGACTGAGCTTATAAATAAACACCAAACTCAAGCCGTTGAAAAAGGAGAAATTCAGTACAAAAATAGGGAAACCAATCCCAAATAACTCACTAAAGGTTTGGGATTACAACTTCAGAGTTGGGCCTCAGACATTCCGATTACCCGTCGCACGTTGATATTTCTCGAGAACTGTAGCACTTTATTCCATTTGCCTAAATTCTACGGAGGCTTTTCCTGTCCGTAACCACCAAGTCTCCGGCATAACTGAGTCAGAACTTGAAGACCTTTTCAAATAACTTCAGCAAGTTTTACTTTGAACGAGGGAACAGAAATTGTGGCTGACTTTTCTATCTGTCTTTTTCTTTTTTTGAACTTTATGGCCCCAACGTTTCTTTGCAAAGTTTTTCTTTCTTTAGGAAGGTGGGGGTTGGGGGGCCTTTCTTTTCCAAGGCGAAATTGTGAAGAATAGCCTCAAAAGTGCCTTATTGCATGGAGGACAAGTGTCCCTTTGGGAAGGTTTTGTTGCCACTGTAAAATCGTTTATGCAGACGTGACTTTTTATGAGAAAGAGAGAGAGAGAGAGAGAGAGAGAGAGAGAGAGAGAGAGAGAGAGAGAGAGAGAGCTTGTACAGTCGTGAGCGAAATTTGTACGGGAATAAATACAATAAATATAGAGCAACAGAAAAAAAAAGAAAAAAAAATATATATATATATATATATATATATATATGTGTGTGTGTGTGTGTGTGTGTGTGTGTGTATATATAATATATATATATATATATATATATATATATATATATATATATATATATATATATATATATATATATATATATATATATATATATATATATATATATAATATATATATATAGCACATCTTTGTGATTATTAAAGAGAACTTTGAGCTGAGGATTTTTCTATATTATGTTTTTCCAGCCGTATGTGCTTCAGTCCCATCCATGAGAGCAGAATTCGAAGAAAAGGGAAAATAAATTTTTTTCTAGATGTTTTCATCGTTAAACTACCAAACCAAATTCCATTTGCGATTTCAACTGAAAATGTAAGGTCATATGCATTCCCGTTAATTGACCTAATGCTTTCACAATCTGTTTTAGAAAGTTACATGGTCAAGACCTTCTATAACGCCTGTTTTTAGATTAAACCTAAGAGTAGTGTTGAATTATAACTGCCCTTAGGTGTATGTTCATAAGAAATTTCTCTAAAAACACTTGTGATATATTAAACGATGCCCAGTGTTCAAAATGCAGTTTATTTCTTTAGTGGAAAATCCAGTTTATTGTAAAGATTTGAATGACTTCCAAACGAAGGAGAAGAAGAATTAAAAGAATTTTCTCTCCAAAATCAATAAAATCATTCGGCTGTTTCTGTTTCTGTGAAATCCTACACAGAGCCAAATAGAAGAAGAATGATTTTTCTCTCCTAATGCTTCGTCCCAAGGACGGTGGCTGAAATAATAGAGTGTTCAGTTAGAGCCATTTGCATGTAAATGGCTTAGAGTGTTCGCGAGGGCTTAGGCTTCGGCCTGGTTTGTTGGGGCAGAGAATTAAGGTCAGCCAGTAGTTTTTATCGAAGTCAGTACAGTGGGAATGTGGGTATGGCGATCTTTAAAGCTGCGTCCTTTGGGAAGAGGATATTTCTAACGCCTATATTCTGTTCGCTTTATTTCTGTGTTTTAGTTTTTGTGAGGGTATATATATATATTATATATATATTATATATATATATATGTGTGTGTGTGTGTGTATGTTTGTATGTTTATATATGTATATGTGTACATATATATATATATATATATATATATATATAATATATATATATATATATATATATATATATATATATATATATATATATATATATATATATATATATGTGTGTGTGTGTGTGTGTGTGTGTGTGTGTGTGTGTGTGTGTGTGTGTGTGTGTGTGTAAAATAATCTTTTTCTCTCTGTCAGCATAAGAAACATAAGAGATTTCATATTCAGTTGTAACCGGACATTAATAACTATTTAAAAGAAGAAAATTCTCGTAAATATATGATATAATAATGAAGAGCAATAATAACAATATATATTTTCATTTACTTAACAAAATTCCATCTTCAGTCCTGCTTAAGAGGCAACATGAGTCTACATGATTTTCCTGTGTACAACAACCAAAGTCTACTTTAATATATTCCACGTTTATACTTGACGTCTTCCAGCCCGGCCGACTTCTCTCGCCATTTTACTTATATAAACACGCCTAACGAGCCTTAATGTCCCTAGAGTTTGGACTTCCCCGTCTCTACCCTCTCTTTTATTACCGTCATTTCAGACAGTATGTTTGTACTAGTTATGCAACACTAGTCAATTTGGTAAGAAAAAATCTGATCGTAGAGTTTTAAATCGCGTAAGGCTCGGCGTCCCCTTCAGGAGCCTCACAGAAGATGAAATTGTTCTTTATTGGACGTTTTTCTCAATTAGTTCCCTTCATCCCTGAAAATGGGATCAGGGGGAGGCTCAGGCGTGATTTAAGGACCTTGCGGAGTTTTCCTCACGTGAGACATCGTCAGGGATTATCTATATTTACGAGAATTTGTATGGGGAAAGGGAGATGAATTAAGAAAGGTGCAACAACCTTATACTAAATAATAATAATAATAATAATAATAATAATAATAATAATAATAATAATAATAATAATAATAATCGGTTAAAAATAATGGCAGCATCAGGGGAAGTGATTTCATATAAGGTCATTTCAATTCTTCATGCTTTCTTTTCTTCAGGGCTGATATTTGTTAAGAGTGGCCGTTGTACACACTAGGGGATCTAGGAGGGGCCACCTGGGCACGTGCCCCCCCCCCCGCATAAAAAATAATGACAAAATAATAATATTGAAGCTTTAGATAACATAAATGAGAAATATAAAAGTGGGAAAGAAATTACAAATCTATTATTATAGAAATATTATATATGTGTGGGTGTGTGTATGAAAATTGGTGCCCCCCCCCCCATGAAATTTTTCTGGATCCGCTGGTGGTCCTGTACATAATCTGGAAGACCCAATTTTCAAAATCAATCAATCATAATCTGGATAAGGAAGGTAATTGTTCTGTATGAAGTGACTTCAAATCCTACAAACAAAAGGCAGAAGAAGAAGAAGAAGAAACCTCGCCTCTCTCAGATAGGCACTAAAACTCTTGACTTTTTGTTTCGTATAAGTTAAATATGGCGTGTTGTTTCCGTAGAGTTTCGAGCCTCAGCATTCAAGACTTCATATTTCCTGTGTTCTTCGTGGTTCCTAATATAAGGTCGTATCGGTTATCAAGCGTTTCCAACCGCATCGTCGGTTCATTCCCAAGGAAGGGTGGGTCCTTCTGGTTGGAATGGGGTCGTCAGTCATTATGTTGAGGGTTACAAGTGGTCGATGTGTGGTCGCAGAATGGTAATAAAAAAATATAAAACTAAACGTCTTTTTGGTTATTTTTATGCAATTTACAGTTGTTAGGTATCATAGTTGCTTGAAAGTCAGAGGCCAAGTGTATACAATACATACAAACATACACACACACATACATTATATATATAAATGTGTTTGTATGAGTATATATATATATATATATATATATATATATATATATATATATATATATATATATATATATATATATATATATATATAATATACATACGCACACACACACGAGTATTTGTGCCTGTGCGTGCATGAGAGAGAGAGAGAGAGAGAGAGAGAGAGAGAGAGAGAGAGAGAGCATATGAAAAATGGGGGAAATATGACCCTGCGACTGCTATCCTGGAGATGATTAATCAAACAAGTAATCTCTCATTAATGAATGAAATGAGATCTGGAGGAATTACGCTGACTAATACTAAACATTCTCTCTCTCTCTCTCTCTCTCTCTCTCTCTCTCTCTCTCTCTCTCTCTCTCTCTCTCTCTCTCTCTCTCTCTTACTTAATCTACGTCTGCATAAATGAATGATCACATTCACTGGAGGTACCGGTGGGTCCTTGTACCTTCAATGCAAGAGACCGAAATTCCAGCCAAACTTTGGCCATTTTGGCTCTGAGAAAAACGTTTGAATTCTGGAAGGGACGTTTGTTTTTGGTCATTTTGGTGTGAGAAATTAAATTCTGGAAGGAACGTTTGTTTTCTAAAGTCGAGAAACAGGAATAAAGGAGCGTCCCCGTTTCAGGTTCTTTATTTAGGGGAACTCTCCTTCTCTCTGATTCTCTCAAGTCGTAATTAAAGCCCAGTGGTCATATTCCTCCATTTATCATTTAAACATTTTTTTTATAATCTTGCGGTGTTTAGGCCAAAGGCCAAGCACTGTGACCTATGAGGTCATTCAGCGCTGGAAAGGAAATTGAGAGTAGGTAGGTTTGAAATGTGTAACAGGAGGTAAACCTCGCAATTGCACTATGAAATAATTATTAGGAGAGGATGGATAGCAAAATGGAAGAAAGAGAATATGAATGGAGATACAGTAAAAGGAATGAAAGGGGTTGCAGCTAGGGGCCGAAAGGAATCTGCAAAGAACCTTAACTAATGACTACAGTGCACCCCGTGAGGTGCACTGACGGCACTACCCCCGTACAGGGATATAATTTTGTAGGAAAGGATTAAAATGTAAAATGTAGGACAATTTGTTGAGAGAAATGAAGGTTCTGTTATTGAAATATAGATTATAAAGTTTCCTTGTGATCTTTTGAAGCCGTTTTGAAAATTGATTCTTTTGGCAACTTACTTAGATTTCCTTCTTGTGACTGACCTGTTATCCTGTTGCTAAACTAGCCAATGCAATGGTTAGAATACTGACAAACATCCCTGGAGTGAAATGCAGATTTTGTAAGAATAGTTTTAGGATGGCAGGGATCAGGGAGAGGGCATCCTCAGCTGATTGCTAAGCTTCTAAAGCTCGATGAAGCAGTTCAGCAAATTCCTAAAGGGTCAGTAACCAATCTACCGTCATCTGTTAGGAGTGTTGGAATGGAAGAGGAACCTGGCCCAAAGATAGATGATGCCAATTTGGTCCGCCACAGATGAGGCTGAGTAATTCCTTCAAGTTTCCTATTTAATGAATTATTGTAGTTTGTCTCAGTTATAAGCTAAATTTAGTTGGCAGCTAGAAGAGATTCGACCAAAATGGTGCAATTTTCATGTGAACAATTTTGTCTCCAGGCTTTCAATTTGGTGTGCTTGCCTTGGTAAGCTCGTCTGCATGTATCATCGAACCATGGCTGGTCATTTGTCCTGAACTCAATTATAATTCCCCTTGGGTGTAAGTTATTCCCAAGGTATAGTGAATTCGAATCTAAACAATATTTGTGGCTTAATATTTGTGAATTTCAAAAAGTCATGTGAATATTTGATAATAATCTATATATATATATATATATATATATATATATATATATATATATATATATATATATATATATATATATATATATAGTTTAATATATAGGGATAGTAGTATACCTTAAAAGGAACCGTTTTTTATCGTGACAGTTTTAGTGCTGGCACTTTTTCAGAGCTGAGCACCGCAGAGATGAAATTGGAAGACATATGAAGAAGGACGTGACACATGGCGAAAGCTGCGATTTTTAGCCGTGCTTATTAGATTGTTTTTTCTATATAAAGAATCTTATTGTTAAATTTGGCTATAGTTGAAAAATAATCGCTAACCTTTAGTACTTTACTCAAGAAGTCTTATTTCTCTATTTAATTTTAATAAAGAAAGAGAAATCGCTTGAAAAATGAATTTTAAAAAGCCAGAAAAACTCTGTGACCAAAGCAGAGGGTTTCGCCCTTCCATGAGGGAGGAATCCCAGGTGTCCCCCGTACCAGGTAAGAAAGCTCTGATTTCTTTCTGTCTCCTTCTTCTTCTTCTTCTTCTTCTTCAACCAAAGGAGGATAATCTTCTTTATCCTTCAGAGGGGACAGAGCCACAATTTGTGTCTGAGGAAATGAAGGATGAAGAGAATTATCCTCCTTAGGCTGAAGAAGAAGAACCAGAAAGAACTCAGAGCTTACTTACCTGGCACAGGGGACACCTGGGATTCCTCCCTGATGGAAGGACGAAACCTTTGCTTTTGTCTCTGACTCTTTTCTCGCTTTTTACATTTCATTTGTCTACCGATTTCTCTTTCTTTATTAAAATTAAATAGAGAAATAAGACTTTTTGAGTAAAATATTAAAAATTAACAATTATTTTCCAACTGTAGCTAAATTTAACATAAAAATTCTTTATACAGAAAAAAACAATCAAATAAGCATGGCTAGTGATCGTAGTTCGACATTAGTCACTGTCGCAGCCGGGGGCTAATTTAATCTTTGTGGTGCTCAGCTCTGAAAAAGTGCGAGCACTAATAATGTCGCATCTCGAACTTCTCCCTTTGACCTTATCTGGTGCAAGTGGTCATCAGACATCTGAAATACCACGATGCAAACCTTTGACTCACTACCTTTGCATCATGTGTGGTAACTGAGTGTTAATAATTATAACAAATTCGAAAGTTGCCCAAATGTGGCACTGCTTGAACTTCCCCAAAAGAAACTGAGGGCGCTGCTTGACAGAGCACTGACGATCACAAAGGAAACTCTTGGGAAACGACAAATGTGCTCTAGATCGTCTGCCACTATGGTCTCTCTGAACTGCCCTGACCTCCCACAGGGGACGATGTGACATATTATCTCAAACTATTTCTTCAGTCACATATTTGGATGTTTATATATATATACAAGAACCCTCAGAGCTTCTTAAAAACAAGCCGGTTTGTATTTACGATATACCAACACAAGCACGAGAAAGATGAGCTTGTATCAGCCTACTCAGATGAAAGCAAATTGACAGTAATTTTTATGTCACTGATATAGCCCAGGCTACACTTAGACCTATGACCACAAACTGTTCAGATCATAGATTTCCTTTCATTCAGATTGTATTCCAAGTAGATTTCATTTCATGAACATGAAATCGCTTTATTGTGATACCAAAGTCAAATCTTCGTCCGTAAATTGGAAAAATAATCTTTAATGACGCTAACTACGAGAATGGATGCACTCACAAGCGAACGTTAGGCCTATGCAAGATATTTGATTTTACTGAAGCACGTTAAAAGAAGAAGAAGAAGTTTAGGCACATTTTCATTTCAAAGGAGTAATAATTACTTGCTTATTGTAACCATCATTCATTCTATTCAAGAGTCTTTCCAATGCCTTACATTTGAACAAAAATTCTGGGGAGCCTTTTATGCCGTACACACGTCATCAATGCACAAAGAATAACGGAACCTCAAGGAGATTTGAAACCTTTGCTCGATAAGTTATTTGGCAAAATGGTGCTGAAATTGCCCAGTCACCCATAAGGAACTGTAGTTTAAGAAAAAATTAAGTAAGTATGCAAAATATTCTGAAAATTAAAATGCGATACTATAGCCAAGAATCTCCTTCCATCCAACGCTGCAGTGGCTGTTCCTTTCAGCCGCCCCAGACGGCTTCATGCAATATTCCTCGATGCTCTTTGGAATATTAGCCTTACTCATGTCATTGACATGCGGTAAATTATCAAAACACCTTTTTACACGCACTCGCTCAGCCAAATGTCTTTTTATTTACTTACAATGAGACAAAACAATTACTGAAAGAACATCGTTCACTTGTGTTTGATCTCGGTAGACTATTCGATACAAGCTCACCTTTCGTGTGTTTGTTTTGTTTTGTTATCAGTGTAAATCTGAATGTCTGTGGTCTTTAGAAGAAGGTGTGACGGTTCTTTACACACACACACACACACACACACACACATATATATATATATATATATATATATATATATATATATATATATATATATATATATATATATATATATATATATATACATAATTTGCATCTTTTGATAATAAGCCCAAGATATCGGAAACACTGATTTCAGCCGATCGCGAGGAAGCTAAAAGTCTGCCACATCGACCTAAAACCTCCTCCTTTGGTGAGTGAGGGGACAGATAGAAAGGAATAGACTTATAGCTATATTACTCTATAAGTTTCTATTCATACCAAAACTAATGCTGAATACCTTACATGCATACATAAATTCCTATCGGAAACGATAAAATGTGTAGTTACAGAGACAAGGGCATATTTAGTACCCAGACTTTCTTTACGACTGGTGTGTGATATCTGGCACTTTTACGACCGCCCATGAGGGCGTGGTATTATCTAGAATACTCCGCTCATCCTTCCTCTGAATGTATTCTGTGCTTTGGGGAATTCCCTTCTATTCAATAGTAGGTCTGCTGTGTTGTGTAATTGAACAAGAAATCTTTCACTAACGAATGAAATGAGATCTGCAGGAATTAAGTAGACTAGTGATAGGCTGGATTCTTGATTTAACTCTCTCTCTCTCTCTCTCTCTCTCTCTCTCTCTCTCTCTCTCTCTCTCTCTCTCTCTCTCTCTCTCTCTCTCTCTCTCTCTAAGAATTTTCACATTGTCATTTGTGGTTCTTCATCCATTGAACAATGAAGTACATTGTCACATACTACCTAAACATACCCGGAGCATCGAGGGAAAAGTAAAAGAAGGATAAATCAAAATAAGAAGAGGGAGAGAAGGTCCTGTTATTGATAAACAGATATGGAAAATTTGAAACGTTGCATCACGTACTTTTAGTTTTCCATAAAAGAAAACTATGATGCTGGCTTTGTCTTGACGTCTGCACTTTTATCTGTCGCACTTTTTCTGTCCGCACTTTTTGTATGTCCGCACTTTTTTTCTGTCGCACTTTTTCTGTCCGCACTTTTTCTGTCCGCCCTCAGATCTGAAAAACTACTGAGGTTAGCGGGCTGCAAATTGGTATGTTGATCATCCTCACTCCAGTCATCAAACATACCAAATTGCAGCCCTCTAGCCTCAGTGGTTTGTATCTTATTTGAGGTTAAAGTTAGCCATAATAGTGCTTCTGGCAACGATATAGGATAGGCGACCACCGGGCAATGGTTAAAGTTTCATGGGCCGCGGCTCATACAGCATTATTCAGAGACCACCAACAGATAGATCTATTTTCGGTGGCCTTGATTATACGTTGTAGCTGCTGTACAGAAAACTCGATTGCGCCGAAGAAACTTTAACTTGTTAAATGTTGATTTCAAAATGTCTGTTGTTGTTAACTTATGTAGACTTTCCTCTGGTTATTGGTCTAAATTAATTTTTCGTCGTCAGTGCAGAAAATGAAGAAAATTATTAAATAAACATTGTGTTCTTGACGTGGCTTAAATGTAAACACGCGCCCATAAATACAACAACCAAACAAACACACACACACACACACTATATATATATATATATATATTTACATATATATATATGTCGGATCCACCAAAAGAATGCTGAAAGTGCGAGTTGACTCTCATCGTGGTGTTAGCCATAGAACAGGGTGTACATTGAGTAAGAAGGAGTTTTCTAACATAAGGGAACATTCTAAACAATGCAAAGCTTATATTTGCTATGACGATTCTGAAATCTTAGAGCAAGCTGCTGATGAAACTTCTCTCCATATCCTCGAGTCGTTAACCATCAAACAACTGGTTCCATCTTTGAATAGTCAGTCTTCTTCTGCCCCTCTGTTTATTGCTTAAGAGTTCTCTTCGTCCTTTTGGTGCCCTTCTCGGTCACTCAGTTTTCTTTTCTTGAGGCGTTACGTTGGTTTTAACTTTTATGTTTCGGTTTTAATATCTATATTTTAACGTTAATGATTTTACTGAGTCCTTTGTATTGATTTTAATTGTTGTTATTTTTGTATTTTAGCCCTGATGATGAAGCCATGCTTTGAAACGTTGGCTGTAAATAAAGCTGAATATGTATCACCTCCTTTTCGTCGTCCTATTTGTTCTATATATATATATATATATATATATATATATATATATATATATATATATATATATATATATATATATATATATATATATATATATATATATTGGACCGATTTATAGAGCACGTACACAAGAAAGGTTCACGTTCTGGTGATTTCTGCGGAATATATTGTGAAATAATTACATTTAGGTTTGGAATACATTAATTTTTGCATATTTTGGGGTCTCTTACAGGCAAAGATTAACAGGAATAAATGTACTGAGTACAGTTAGTCTACATATATCTGGATCGAAGCTTACCACGAAAAGTAAGGGGCAAATTCTTCCTTCTCAAGTAATTATAGTAATATGTTTGGAGTTATGAATATTTTTCATTTTAAGTGACCAATTTTTGTCTTTTTTCTGCTTCATCACCTCAGTGAGGACTGGATAGAAAATTATTGTCACTACTGATGAATTAATTGTCTCTTTTCTTTCTTTTTTGTAAGGAAGTCACTGCTTTCAGAGATGATTGGCTTGTGATTATTGTAATTTCCATAACTCGTCCTGTTTAAAGAACCGAGGGTAGATATTGGCAGTCAGTATCACTGACATCTCTCTCTCTTGCGTTTGAATAGCAACATTGTTTAATGGTGACATTTACCCACAGCTTAAAAACACTGATTAGGTTTTAACAGCAAATGCTGATTGCAAGAGCAGAGCACTACCCACACCCCACCCACACCCGAAAAGTTATGAAAGAAGTGGGTTTAACCTTAAAGGGCGCAGCACACATATTTCGTAGAGACTGTAGCTTAAACATTTGAAAGAGAACAGAGGCAGAAGAGAATTCCAAAGTTTGTATAGAGAAACAAGAGAAGAGTTCACCGGTTTGGCTGAATTCGTAAACGAAAACTATCGTATTTTCTGTGCATAACCTTGACTTACACCCATGGCCAAAGGTCAGAGTGAATGATGGGAGCGATCAGATCTGCTAAATATTCCAGTCAGTCATCTTCCCTCCAGATAGGAATATTCCAGTCAGTCATCTTCCCTCCAGATAGGAATATTCCAGTCAGTCATCTTCCCTCCAGTTAGGAATATTCCAGTCAGTCATCTTCCCTCCAGATAGGAGTATTCCAGTCAGTCATCTTCCCTCCAGATAGGAATATTCCAGTCAGTCATCTTCCCTCCAGTTAGGAATATTCCAGTTAGTTATCTTCCCTCCAGATAGGAATATTCCAGTCAGTCGTCTTCCCTCCAGATAGGAATATTCCAGTCAGTCATCTTCCCTCCAGTTAGGAATATTCCAGTTAGTTATCTTCCCTCCAGATAGGAATATTCCAGTCAGTCGTCTTCCCTCCAGATAGGAATATTCCAGTCAGTCATCTTCCCTCCAGTTAGGAATACTCCAGTCAGTCATCTTCCCTCCAGATAAGAATATTCCAGTCAGTCATCTTCCCTCCAGTTAGGAATACTCCAGTCAGTCATCTTCCCTCCAGATAGGAGTATTCCAGTCAGTCATCTTCCCTCCAGATAGGAATATTCCAATCAGTCATCTTCCCTCCAGTTAGGAATACTCCAGTCAGTCATCTTCCCTCCAGATAGGAATATTCCAGTCAGTCATCTTCCCTCCAGTTAGGAATATTCCAGTCAATCATCTTCCCTCCAGATAGGAATATTCCAGTCAGTCGTCTTCCCTCCAGATATGAGAGTCGAGTGTCATCATCCTCAAAAGGATTTGGACCTTGAGACATTTTCAGCTGCTGTCCCCAAAGGATCTCGGCACAGAGGGCGGAGAAGACGAGGACGAATCCCAAATGAATATTCGACAGATGAAATGAATCTGTCTCCAAACAGCAATATATAACAGTTACTAACTGATGTCTACAAAGTTAATGTAGGAGAAAGTGACAGTGTAATGAAAAAAAAGGTAATTTATATATCAAATAATGTTATTTTACAAAATTATGAAGCAGGCCTTACATTTACAGTGAAAGAAAATAGAGGAATTAATCTCCATATATGGTAAACATTAATGATTGCATCAACTATAATAAGGTGTATGAAGCATTAAAAATATATATAAACGATGCGTATATCACTTCTTGCTTAATTCTGCCTTCAAACAGAATAAAAAACATTGCTACCTCCCTAGCGGAGGGCAACAACTTAAAGTTGGCGAAAGTTGTGCTTGATTCCTGAAGGAAAATCCCGACCTGGGGGAAAATCCTGACACCAAAAATAGACCTGGAAAAGGAAGAATCAATTTACGAGGAAAAAAGTTCGAATTCGATGAAGTCTGGGAACCGAGACGGGTCACAAAAATAGGACGTTGATTGTCGGAACTTTCCTGATTCAAGGAAAACGAAAAGTGTCCCGTATCGGAAGCGAAAATCAAAGGGGTAGCATAAATAAACTCAGTTTTACGGAAAAAACGTCTAGGATTTGACAACGAAACTGAAACATGATAAAAACATAACGAACCTGAGTGTATGAGGGAAAACGTCTTATATAGAAAAATTCTTCAGAAATTTTTAAGTCTGAGATTATGATGTAAATTCTGGGGCAACAAGTCTAGAAAATCTTAGGCATCAAAAGGAGAATAAAAAAAAAAGTTACATCTGTTTATGAAATTCATGAGCCTTGGGACAAACGCCCCTTACGTAATAAAATATCTCTGAGAATAATAAATTTAAAGATAATATGATAAAAGGTTACAAAATCTGGTAAAATCCCGGAATGGGTAAGAACTTCAGAGAATAATTTTTTGAATTTGTGGTAATACCAGATTATGTTTGGGATATTCTTCTCCGATTTGAGAAAGGAAGCATCAAGAGAGAGAGAGAGAGGTTAGTGTTTCCATTGCAATTGCATAGAAAGTTTTGCAAAAATGGTTTCAATTTATTATCTAAAGAATAAGTCAGGATATGATAAATGATGAGAGGGAGAGAGAGGGGGAGCAACTGATAATACTCATTTTATCAAACTCCTCATTAATTTTGTTGTAGAAATATACCTTTGAATGTATATTTCACACATATATATGTGTATTATATATATACATATATATATGAATATATATATATATATATATATATATATATATATATATATATATATATATATATATATATATATATATGATTATAAAATAACTACAGAACTTCGCTGCGTATATTTGTATTCCTACTACTCGTGTTAGGCTCCGGTGAGACGGGATGGTTTAAATTCCAGATTCACCCTTTTGTGGGAATTTCATTTCAGGTTACCTTATGGTCTTATTTTAATTTTCGCCTTATCCAATTTTTTTCAATTGCATATTTGGATCCTTAATAATATCATCGTTTGGAATAACATCAGTGATACTTAGAAATTATATATATATAGAATCTACTGGTCACTTGTTAAGAGATACATATGTAGTATTTATCAGCCATAATTACCTCTTAACTTATTGTGAGTGATAAATACTACATAATTATTTGGTGAAAAGGAAGCAGTAGATTGTGTATATATACATACAAATATATATATATATATATATATATATATATATATATATATATATATATATATATACACACACATAAATAAATTTAATATAACTGATATTATACCTTAAAATGAAAAAATTGTTTGTACTGTGATATTATTAGTGCTCGCACTTTTTCAGAGCTGAACACCGCAAAGATAAATCGTTGAAGACCGTCAGGAAACTTGACAGCTGGCGAACGCTGCGATCACTAGCCTTGACTTTTTTTTTATTGTTTTCTCCGCATAAACAATTTTTATGCTAAAATTCCCTAAACTTGAATAATAATCGTTAATTTTTAATATATTACCCAACTAGTTTTATTTGTCTATTTAATTTTAATAATAAAACAGAAATCGCTTGACAAATG